>NW_012101554.1:2940952-2978333 GCF_000951045.1 Mandrillus leucophaeus | reverse complement strand
TTTTGTATTTTTAGTAGAGACAGGGTTTCACCATGTTGGTCAGGCTGGTCTTGAACTCCTGACCTCGTGATCTGCCCGCCTCGGCCTCCCAAAGTGCTGGTACTATAGGCGTGAGCCACCTCGCCCGGCCTCTTCTTTTATTCTCTGAAATATTTATTTTCATGTTTATTTTCATAAACTAAAGATTTTATATTTTTTATAACTTTCTTATAAGTTTAGTTAAACTATAAAAACATTTATGCCTGATGTTTTTTGAAGGAAGAAACTTACTCCTTTATTGTGATTATCATTTGGTCTTTATTTCTACCATCCTATTTTGTGCTTTCATTTACCATCCATTTTCTATGCTGCTTTTATCTTCTCAATTCTTTTTTCCATTTAATGTTTTATCTCTTAAGTTTTCATATTCTTCCATTTTCTTCTATAATCATGATTGTATTCTTTTAGTAATGATACCTTAATTTGTTAACATATATGCTAAGCATTTATTAAATCCAAACTATAAATTTCTCCAACAAAGCCTAAAGTTACTTAGTATTCCTAAAGAAGACAAAGACCTTAGCATGCTTCAACTGTTCCTTGAAGATTCTCTTCTCATTACTCCGTGTTATATTTTTACCTAGAACTTATTTTTAACTTTTTAAAACACATATATAGTTTTTAGTTTTTAAATTACATTCAATAGTTAATTAAATATGTTTACATATTTTTACATTTCTCTCATCTTAAAACAGGGTCCCTAAATTCTTTGATGTGCCCTCTGTTAAGAACTGGGGTCTGTGCACCTCCTTGAGCCATGATAGGCTTGGGACTGCCTTTGACCAATGGAGTATGAGGGAAGTTACACTGTATCTAAGACTGGATCATAAAAGCAAAGTGACTTCACACCAAGCTGGCACATGATCCTGACTTGCAAAATTCATAAGCATAATAAAATGGTTGTCTTAAAGCCATTAAGCCTGGGTAATTTATTACACAGCAACGGCAACAATAACTAGAACTTTGTTGTTTCTTGTATTCTAGACCTCAGCTATGGCTTTATTTTTCTTCTCACTCAGGCTGGAGTTCAATGGCGTAACCTTGGCTCACTGCAACCTCTGCCCGCCTGAGTTCAAGTGATTCTCCTGCCTCAGCCTCCCAAGTAGCTGGGTTTATAGGCACCTGCCACCACACCCAGCTAATTTTTGCATTTTTAGTAGAGACAGGGTTTTGCCATGTTGGCCAGGCTGGTCTCAAACTCCTGACCTCAGGTAATCCACCTCCCAAAGTGCCAGGATTACAGGTGTGAGCCACCGTGCCCAGCCAAAATGCATCCTTTAATAGTTTTTTTTGTTGTTTTTTTAAGTGAAGATCTGTGGGTGCCAAATTCTGTCTTTGTATAACTGAGTATGTCTTTATTTTGCCCTCACTCTTCAATAATAGTTGACAGTTCTTTGTTCTCAACACTTAAAAGATATTACTCCATTGTCTTCTGGCATCTCTTACTACTCATGACAGTCTAATAATTATTCTTGTCTCTCATAGCTTTAAAATTTTTAATCTTAATCCATAGATTTTTTAAAAATATTAATAATGTCATCAATGTGGATTAAACAAATGTTTCTAACTCTATTGTGGCATGCATCTGAGCCCAGAGTATTTGCCTTAATTGTGATAATCAAAAAGGAATGGGCTTTGTAGTCAGGGAGATTTGATTTTCAAACAGAATTCTGACATTTGCTGCATTGATCTTGTGCAAGGAAATTCTCCAAGCTCCCTTCTCACGTCTTTAGAAAAGTATCCATTATTACCTACATTGCAGAGTTAATGCAATAATTCAATGACAGTATGTGCTTCCAAAATATTTCTTATAATAGTCGTCATTATCTTGTCTTTGCTTCATTCTTATCTCCAATCTTAAGCAAATCCTTCAAGTTCTACCTCAGCTTCCTCGTCTGTCATATTGAGGGCAGTAATTCAGACCTCACAGGGTTGTGTGAGAAGTAATTGAGAAAATGTAATGTCTAAAGTATATCCGGCCCTCAATAAATGTTGCTGTGTTGTTATTATTAATTTTCTTTTACCCAAAGAAAGGTAAATGAGGTGGTGGCAGTGTAGCATGTCAGGAAAAACTCCAGCTTTAGCATGGGAATGATTGTGGGTTGAATTCAATCTGCCACTTCTCTGAGTCCACACGCAAGTCCTCTCTTCTCTGGGTTTTTACTTCCACTCCTGACTACAGGGAAAGCAATTCCTGTATCCTAGTGCTTGGTGGGGACCTGAATGACATTGCGAACATTCAGGTCCTGCAATTGAGCAGATTCTGCCTAAAAGGGAGCCAGGCCAGGCCATCTAAGCATAGAGAAGCAGTTGGGAAGGCTTGGTCGTGGCTACTTGTTCTGGGAGCCACTCCCTGACACATGCCCACATGGTCTCCCCGGCCCTGCCCAAGTGAGTGAGCTTTGATGCTAGGTCAGACAACAGGTGTGTAAAAAAGTGAAACCGTGAAAGTGTTGTGCAAGTGTGCCATCAGCTGTGCCCACACCCAGGCTGCTTTTTAAACTGACTTATGCTGGAGTGCTTCCGGGAACTATTATTACCTTCCAGATGTTCGTAACAGTGAACTAAGCAGGCATTTGGTGAAAACCCAGAATGAAAGGGTAAAGGCGCTAGCACCGACTTGAGATCTAGGTACTCTAGGAACTGAAATCAGATCAGTCGACTAAAAAGATGGTGTTTTTTTAAAAACAAAACTTTGATTTGCTCAGTTCCATTAGGACTAAAAGTTTGCCTGATAGCCTACCTTTGCTCACTAATTTTGCTAAAAACACTGCTTGCAGCAAAGAAAGAAAGTCTGGCTACTTTAGTTCACAGCATAGGTTCTTTCAGTGAAAAAGAATTAAGGAGAAGAGAGTGAAAAGGAATTAAGGAGAAGAAAGGAGTCAACTACCTTTGAAAGAGGCTGTTCTGGGAAGAGGTGATAGAGTCCCCTACGGGATCATTGTGATATTCCACACGATCATTGTAATGGTCAGCCTGTTACGCTGACACACAAACCCCGTAGCCATTCACAGCAACAAGGACCATGTGGGAGTTATAAGATATATAGAGCTGGCCCCTGTGGCTGGGGGAGGGGACCAGGGAACAGAGGGCTCTTTTTCCTAATTAGCTGTTTTCATACAGGGAACACATGACCCAAACACAACCACCAACTGGGTCTTTGACATATACAGGCAGAAAGGGGGAGCTGGGCTTTTGTCTGCCGCAAACTCTTTTAACTTGCCTGTCACCCCAAGCTGCAAAACTCAACAATGAGTCAGATGAGCTGGGCCGCCATTTCAGATAGTTTGCTAAATGGACTTGGAGACAGGTATTATTTCAACCCACTCAGGGTTGAAAAATACTGTAAAACTGAGACTGGGTTAATATCTCTTTTTTTCCTTTTCTAAGTGATTTGTGATCATCTTTTTTTGCCATTTGCCTGAGTTTCCAGTATATCTATCCCAAAATAGTGTGTGGTTCAAAAAGAAACACATTTCAAAGAACCATATTTCTTAGTAATAAATTCAACCCATTCATAAAGCCTAATCATTCTCCTGTTCAAACTTTCTTTTTTACATTGACTGTTAGTAAGCACAGATGCATTTCCAAGAATATTGCAAGGGAATTACTTTCCCTGTCTAATGAAAGGCACCTGCTAGCACACGTGGTCAGTTTAAAAATCAGCAAATTGAAGAATAAAGGATAAAGCATGGAGAGGATGCTCACTGTGTGGATGTGGATATGTGTGTATTTGTGTGTCATATTGTTGATTCTCTGACTTGGAAGCAATGAAAAAAATCTCAAATATTTTCCAACAGTTCACTTAAGGGAAAACAGTTCTGCATGAATGATTTCTCCAGAGCTAGAGGTAACATGTGCTAACACTAACTGTGCTGAACTGGAAGTCATCAAAATGCCGTGCCTGATGCCACTGCCCAGGTAGCAGTCAGCGGAGCATTTCCATATACAGCTCAAAGAGAATTTCCATCTGTAGCCATGGTGCAGGCAGGTTCAGAGAAATCTCCAATGCTGAGATTAAAGAAATCCACAACAAAACGCTTCTCCCAGTGGGTAAACACAGTCTTTCATGGACAGGGCTGTTTAGAAAAAATACTGCCTTCTTTGTTTTCCCACATATTTACTTCGTTGTATAGCACAACTGGAAAATGGTGACAAGACCATAAAAAGCTAGATGGAAAAGTGTCAAATTAAACCCACAGCAAAACCCAGAGCTGATTGGCTTAATTGGAGATAATGAGAAACAAAACCACAACCCTTACTTGCAAAGCGAAATAGAGAACTGAAGCAATTACCCAGAAAATTTACCAATGCTCCTTTGCTGAAATGCCTAGAAAATTGAAACCAAAATGTTTTGGGATTTCAAATGTCTGGATAATGCCCAAAAGTCCCATCTCACTTTGCCAGTGATGATCTGGACTCGGTACATATTCCTTTCTTTCTGGTGAAAAGTAGAAAACTGTCCTACAATGTAGCGTAACATTCACCCCGATTCAGTAATCAGCTTGCTGCCCGCAGAGACTATTATCAGTACCTTTGGGCAGAGAGTTCAAGCCGTGTTTTACTAGAAAGCAGCAGATGAAGACTTGAGGTGGGGATGTCTCCTATCTCCTGGAGGTGATGAAGACTTAAAGGGTCAGTGAAACAAAAGGGAAAGTGAATGCAAATGACCTCTTTTAGGGATTAGACTAGAGTACAATTTTAAATAAAACTTAAGGTCATCTGCCCACAGCTAGAGTATGGTCAATCAAGACATTTGCAAGTGTTCAAACTCAGAGGTTTCTTCACATGCTCAGTCTTGGGAAGTGCACAAATACGGGATTCTATGAAATCGTGCTGTGGAAGCAGCAATCACTGAGGACATCTAGGCATGGAGAGCACAGCCACTGCAATTTATTCCTCTTTAAGCTCAGATAATACTATCTGTGGGCAAAACCACTCATTTTCAGATTGATACTCCACCTTTAGCACGTAACGCCATCTCTCTCCCTGAAAGTCCTAACAATGTCATGTCTCCCCAGAACAGATGTGTTTCAGGGTGATGACGTTGCAGAAACAGCAAGTTAGGCTGTGGTAGCCTCAATGCACGGAGCCCAGAGAAAAAGGTGTTTGGAGATGGGGAGGGCTGGGGTGGCTTTACCGAAGCTGGGGGCGCTGTGCAGGGTCATATCCCGGATCACCCTCGTGCCAAAACAGGACCACATCAAGAGGAACTGCTGGGCCACCTTCTTCAAGGACCCTTGTCTCTTGGCAGCCACCTACAAGAAAGTGAATGGCTTTAATAGTGGTCAACTTGACCTTTCATTTATTACTGTCTCTTTGAAAAATAAGGCCAGTTGCAGTGGCTCACGCCTGTAATCCCAGCACTTTGGGAGGCTGAGATGGGCGGATGATCTCTTGAGCCTAGGAGTTTGAGACCAGCCTGGGCAACATGGCAAAACTCCATCTCTACAAAAAATACAAAACTTAGCTGGGAATGGTGGCACACCCCTGTAGTCCCAGCTACTCAGGAGGCTGAGGTGGGAGGATCACATGAGCCTGGGGAGGTCAAGGCTGCAGTGAGCTAACTGCACTCCAGCCTGGGCAACAAAGTGAGACCCTGTCTCAAAAATAAATACATACATACATACATACATACATACATACATACATACATACAGAAAAATGACAGGAAGGCTTATGGTCTTCAAAGTCATTGCTATGGAGCAATGGTTTTTGTTTTGTTTGTAGCAGCAAAAATACTGTAAAAAAATGAAATCTTATGCCAAGACTCAGTGTATACCGCAGATAAAAGAGATGCTGACCTGGTTGAATCAGGGATGGAAGACTCAAGAGTCCTGCCTTGTGCCCCCTTCACCTCCTGGGGCCTCTCCTCAAAACCCTGTTCAGACAGCTCACCATGGGGCTTTGTGTTAGCCAAGTTCACAGTAGGCGGTGGTGGGCTGCAGGACCCAAGGCTGCCCCCTCAGCGCTGGTTTACCAACCTTCACAACACAGCGGTCAACCATGGTATCCAGCCACTCAATGTAGGACTCGATGGGAGACTGTTCCTCCAAGAGGTGGTCAAACTCCTGATACACTGTCAAACAAAGGAGAACCCCACACGCGTCACTGCAGTTGTATTTAACAAGGGCTATGTCTTAAAAGAACAGGGGAACAAAACTTTGAATAAAGTAAAACTTTAAATAAATAAAACTCTAAGGTCTTAGCAGAGCATTCAAGACTTTATAAAACATGCCCCAACTTACCTTTCCAAGATCATCTTCCATGCCTGTGAGCACATTAAACTGTGGCTATCCCATATTACTTGCCATTCCCCCAGCAAGCCCTGCTTTTTTCATAGCCTTAGTCTGTTTTTTCAGGCCATTCCCACTACTTGGTTCCTCATGGCCCAGCTGAAACGGCCCTGGTATGAAATCCCTTTAACCTTCCATGCCCCTTGCCAGCAGAACTGATAACCCCTCCTTTGCACTCACATAGCACTTTAGTATCGGTTTTCTACCTTTATTATATGACTAATGGCACTGGCATAATTGGATGGGCATGTGTGTCTCCCTGCTAGTTCTTCGTCTGGTATCTTTATTAGCTGGTGCATTATCTGTGACATAGTTGTTACCCAACAAATTCTTGCTTGAATTAATGGGTGAGGCATTGCTGCTCTCTTGCTCTCTGCCCAGGGTAGGGCACATTCGATAATTCAAATGTTTCTGGACCACAACTATATCAGGCAGGTAGCTTAAGCAGCCTCTCTGTGTGGCATGTAGTAGGTGCTTAATAGATACTTGTTGAGTAAGTGCAACAGTCTCTTTGCTGCTCATTTACCTCATTGGAGAGATAATCCTACCACTTTACAACCTGTCTTCATCTTAATTCAGATAACTGAATCTGGAAGTGCTTTTTAATCAATGAAGTGCTCTAGAAAATAGAAACATGGCTCTGGTGATCTCTAGTTTGAAGCATCTCTTTTCATCACATTTTTGTGTTTCTGTATGCAGAGATCAATAAATCAAACCACAATTCAAGATCCATACATTTCTTTCATTTTCACTTGAGCAGTTTTTGTTCTCTCATTTTAAAGGACTGGCCACTTTGCTCTATTTTACTTAGTAGATGCTTGCTACAAGAAGTAAGATTCTGAGACCAGAGGGTCATAGCACTAGAATGCTCAAATGTTTGTTGACTGAACGGATGAACAACCCAAGGAGGTAGGTACCATTATTATCCTCCATTTTACAAGTGAAGAAACAGAGACAAAGAAAGATGAGTAATTTTCCAAAGGTTGTTCTTTCACAGCTAGTGAATTGCAGAGACAAGATTCAATCACAGCCTGACTCAAGTGCTTGCCTCCTAACCACTTCACTATGCTAATACTAGACTGTGTACCAAGCAGGTGGTACAGATAGTCTCATTTAATCCTTTCACATTAGCCCCATTTTACAGAAATGAAAACCAAGGTCACAATGCACTGGAGCCAAGATTTGAATCAAGGTCTTTTGGGCATCCCAGCCCCATGCTGTGTAAGAGCTGTGTAAGAGCAAGGTTTGAACCACGGTCTGTTGGGCATCCCAGCCACGGGGATCCCAGTCAATGGAACTTGGACATGGGGCTGGGATGCCCAACAGACCTTGGGCAGTTACAATGATAACTCATTCTAATCAGCTTGCTTAAGTACTAATGTGCACTTTTAAAATCTAAGGTAAGCTGAGCATTGCTGGCCGAGATCTGTATCACAGAGGTGATGGTAACTCCCCCCAAGCAAGAGTTTGCAGATTTGTCAGCTCGCTGTGAGGAAAGAAGAGCGCTGCACACAGTTGTCCCAGCCCTGCTCAAGATGACCTTTGGTCCAACTCCGTGTGTGTTCAGGGACTTCCCAGCTGTCTGCTTGGGAGGTACAGGGTTGACACACATGTGCTGGACTGCCTTGAGGCTTGGTACCCTACCTCAATTCCCCCTTCACAGCACTGCATTACATGGCACTGTTCTCTTTGGTAAGATGCAACACATCTGTAAATACATGTTTGAGGTCTGATTTACCATTAACTGTAAACTCCATGTTGGTAAGGGTTGTGTCCATCTTATTCGCTGCCCTCTGGCCAGCATCTAATACAGTACCTGACTTAGGACAGGCATTCAGTAAGGACTAGCTGGGTTGAACTGAACCACAGCATTTATGTCCCCAGAAGAAGAATGCAGTCACAGCTTTAAAGGGCACCATTCTGCCCTGGACCTAAGGAAACTTGAAGAGAAAGCCACAGAGGTTCTTTCTTGAGAGAGGCAGCAGTGACCTCCACGGTGCTCCAGCAAAGGCTCAGAGCCTGGTCCCTTAAGCAAGCAATGCTGATTGTATTTTTCCCCATGAGTCTGGTTCACATTTTCCTCCCTCATGAAAGGTGCTGAGGCGGGAAGAGAACTGAGTCTAACACTACTAGGAAGATTCGCAGAGCTAAGAACTACGTTCACTCTGGGTTTCTACTCATCTCTTTGGTATTCCATGAACCTTGCTGGACACCTGCTCTGTGCCTGGCCCATTGGGAGTTCCTAGGGACACAATGATCAGAGGTACCCCCAGTGCTATTAGGGTATGCAGGGCCATGCTTTCTGTTGACGTTCCATCCAGGGGACAGGAAAAAGCAGAACAGGAAGCATGATTGTAAACACTTGGAAAGATCCTGGAACCTCTGAAACTCACCCACATTTCCCTTTTTTTTTTTTTTTTTTTTTTTTGTCTCCCCTGCACATGAATACATGAGCAGCATTAAGGCCTGGTGGTGAAGCTGAGACTAGATGTGAGACCAGACTTGGGTTCAGCTCTATTGCTTAGTGGCTGCGTGACCTTGAGTTAGGTTCACCAACTCTCTAAGCCTGAGTTTTCTGATCTGTAAAGTGGGGGTGATAAGAGTGTCTTCCTCCTGGGCTTGATGTGGAGATTCAATGGGACCACGCATGTGTTGGATCTGACACAGGAGCTGGCTTAGAGCAGGCAGTCAATAAGCTGAATTATTATTTTAGTGATGATCTCTAAAATTCTTAACAGGGGAAAAGTGGGCTAGGGGCAGCTGTGAAGGAAGAAGTAACAGCCTGAGTAAGCTTTGGGCTAAGTCAGGAAAGAAGTCCTGGGGAAGGTCCACATGTTCAGACATTTCAACTATTCCATTTGCTTTTGAAAAGGGCTTATTGGGAAAGAGATCTCTTATAGGACCCTCTTAGGGAACTTTATTTGTTTAAAGGCACCTCAAGTTTAAACTGGGTAGCTGAATGAAGGGTTCCCTCAAGACAGCAGTGCAGAAGGCATATACTAAGAAATCTGAAGGAGCTTGGGGCTTTCAGAAAGACCCCTCTTGGTGGGGCAGCCTCTCTGGAGCTCCCCAGGCAATGTCACTTTTGGGATCCTGGGCCTCACCACCCCATTGAGAACATGGGAGTGCATGCTCTTAACGCCTTTCTGAGACCTGATGGGAGGAGTGTCCCCTCACATTTCCTGACCTCATGTTCTCTAATTATGGAGGTAGCCTGTAGACACTGATGGATCCAGGGTCATTGGGCTCAGGGGATGCCCTGGGCAGTCAGCTGGGATGGGTGTCTGAGGAACAGCAGGGATGTGCTAACAATGATGATGTTCTCTGGCCCTCTCATATTGCTTTAGTACTAAGAACAAACATCCTGCCGACATGGGGTTAATATTTGGAGCAGTATACCTGCAGTCTGCATGGTGGAAATCTTTGTTCGCCGGGACATGAACATATATTCACAGAAGTAAAACTGAAAACGCCATCCACCTGCTTCTCAAACATTTAACGTGATTGAAAGGTTCACCTGCCAATAAGTGGACTGACTCATGTGACCCTCAAATGAAAAATAGGCAGCATATCTAGCTGACCCCAGACTGACATACACTGAGATAGGCAATAAGCTTTTGTTCTCATATTTAATGCCACCTCCATGGAACCAGGGCTGGCATTCAGGTCACACATGGGGCCCTTTGCATGACATTGTGTGCTGCCCAATTGCACCAGAACCCTCTTTACCCAGCAGTGCTGACACATGTCCTCTTAAGTCAATTAGCCCTTCCTTCTGGGCCGACTCATTTAAAAGGAACAATGAGGAAGAAGAGATGCTGGGAAGAAGGACAGGGTGGGGATGCCACTTCAGTATTTACTAAGATACTTTTTCTTTCTTTCTTTTAAAAACAGAAACAGGACAACAATCCCTGGTGGGACAGCTTACATTGGATGATGAGTTTCCGATGTTCATCGCGAGAGTCTTCCATGGTGTAAAGGGTTTGCTTGGTGATGCTGTTTAGGTCCACATTCCTCCAGTCTTCCAGCATTTGGAACGTGATGTCTGCGCTGTGGATCACTGTTCGAGATGCCTGTAATCCAATCCAGTCAACTCATTAGCTCATGGGTTGTTAAAACCCCTTCACTGTATTTCCTTTTATGCCTTGTTAATGCATCTGCTTATGGTATTT
This sequence comes from Mandrillus leucophaeus, assembly GCF_000951045.1. Classification (NCBI taxonomy): domain Eukaryota; kingdom Metazoa; phylum Chordata; class Mammalia; order Primates; family Cercopithecidae; genus Mandrillus; species Mandrillus leucophaeus. Next base: position 2,967,826 of record NW_012101554.1, on the reverse strand, counting down.
TGCAAACTACCTTGAAATTCCGAGAAATTCAATTTCAGGAAAGCACCAGAAGACTCCATAACTCAGAAGATGCAGACACTGTTTTCTCCTGTGGCTCTTTCCACACATGTCTTTTTCTCTACAAGCAACTACCAGGGTGGGCTGGGCCAGACCAAACCCTGCTGATTCCAGTCCCTTTGGTCTTGACCCCATGGAACAATGGGATGAAGCCCAGAGATCTGTCAGCTTTCTGAGGTAAGCCTGTGGGATGGGAGCTCTGTGCCGAATAATCCTTGTATCTCTAGTCCCTGAGAAGCTACAGGCCGGGATTTAGAAGTGTTCTTGCTAACCCAGGTCCTAACTTAATCCCAGATATTTCAAAGTGTATATTTTTCATATAAATACATTCTGAAACAGTTTATGCTCTTGTTTTCCATTTTTGCTTTTTTAAATGTAACTATAATGATTAAAACATATATGAATAATTAGGTTGGAGGAAAAGGGAAACTATACCACCATACATCTCAGTAGTTTGTTAGTGGATGGAGGCATGTGTATAGTGTGTGAATAATTTTTTATATTTATATATATATATGTGTGTGTGTATGTATGTGGTTTTTTTTTCCTTTAAAGCTGTGGCTTTTTCATGGAACCCTCATTAGTGAATTTAAATTTACAAGTTGGAACAATACCTGGAACAATATCATCAAGTTGAAACAATATTGAGAAAAGAAAAATATATATCCAGGATCATTTCCTTTACTTGCATGTTTTCACAATGTCTTTTAATAAAATTTAAAAAAAGATTTAAAATACACAAAGACATTGTCAAGTCTCCTAATGCTTGTAAATTCCTAGGCAAAGGTAAATACTGACAACCCCTTGTTGTACCCCGACCATCCAAGCACAAGTAAAATCTGAGTTAAATAATTGGAGAACTCTTTAAAGGTCACGAAGGCGTAGAATATATGAGTGAGGTGAATCTCTAATGATCGGTGTAGAATATATGAGTTAGGTGAGTCTCTAAGGATAATGAAAACAACTGAATAGAAAGGTAAGGTGTCCTGCATTCAAACATAACCTAGTTCAAATCCTGGCCTCGTTGCTGACCAGCTGATTGATTTCGGGCGGGCAAGTAGATTAACCTCAGCCTCCTAATCTATAAAATGGAGATACAATAGTACCTACCTTTTTTGTTTTTTTCTTTCCTGAGCATGTTCCTTCAGAGATGCATTGTGAGCCACTTTATTACAATGAAATGAACTGTTTACCAAAGAGTGAATTCTGTAAGCAAGTGTTTAGAACATGCTATTTTTTTTATTTTTATTTTTTGAGATGGAGTTTCACTCTTGTCACCCAGCCTGGAGTACAGTAGCGCGATCTTGGCTCACTGCAACCTCTGCCTCCCAGGTTCAAGTGATTCTCCTGCCTCAGCCTCCCTAGTAGCTGGGATTATAGGTGCATGCTGTCACACCCAGCTAATTTTTTTATATTTTTAGTAGAAACAGGGTTTCGATACATTGGCCAGGCTGGTCTTGAACTCCTGACCTCAAGTGATCTGCCCACCTAGGCCTCCCAAAGTGCTGGGATTGCTGGCCTGAGCCACCGCGCCCCACCTAGAACATGCTTTTTAATGGTGTCTCTTACCATCGTGTTTAGGGCCTTAGTGCTTACCTCTTAAAGAAGGGCTGCTATTGAGGATTTCTTGAGATAGTGTTTGAAAAACAGAGTGCATAGTGCAGGGAGCTCAATAAAAGTGGCTACTGTTGTTCAGATCGCTTCTCTTTCAGTGACTGTGTTGATACCTCAAGGCCTTTGCACATGGTGTTCTTGCTGGCTGGAACATTCTTCTCCCTCCTTGCCCCAGCAGCCCCACTACGATGTATGCTCCAGCCTAAATGTCACACCCATGGAAAGGCCATCTCTGACCACCTATTTCCATTCTGTTTCTTTCATCACATTTAACACTTTTGTTTTTCTGCTGAGGGCAAGTACTACTAAGCACAGTATTGGGCACACAGTAGGCACCCAAAAGATTTTGTAAAGTGAATGGTTAAGATAGGAATGCCAAGTGTTTACTTGCCTGGTGTATCTGAAAGAGCCTGGACGTGCGAATCTTGGGTCTAAATATTTGAGGTGAATCTTCAGTTGGACGTTGTTTAGTCTGACTTGCTGTGTGTGTGTGTTTAGGAAAGCTCACTGGGATGTTAGCTGGTGTTTCATTCCCAGACTTAACCCTAGTCCTCTGTCTGATCTGGGAATGTGTCTGAAAGTTGTCCAGTAGAGATGGAAAGGGGGCATTTGCTGATTAAATTACATGCTGTGTTTGTGCAGAAGGTGGAGAGGGAACATGTGGGCACCCCCACGCTTGTGCAACACGTGGCTATGGGCATGGGTGTGGACGCTTTTATCTACACGTGCGTTAAAGGGACAAAGTCCTCTTTAAATTGTCTGATCCCCAGAGGGAGGCACCAAAACCACGTCTAGTTCCCTGATACGACCCAAGAGCCACTCTTCTAAGCTGGAAAAAAAGAACCAGAGGGCCAGGCTGGCATAGCATCCGCAGAAATAAGGCAATGTTTCTTTGCTAGGCCAATATTAATTTTCTTCCCTGAATCCCATTAATCTGTCAGGCTCTGCACCGTCACCAGAACAATGCCCAGGTGTAGCCTCTGTAGCAGCCTGCATGAATCTGGAAGAATTTCCCTCTGGTCTCCAAATCAACCCCTGTGCTGTCCATGCCAGGGGCAGGACAGGAGCAGGGAGGTATGTGTGGCTGTTGTGTTATACTTTCTGGTTCCTGGCCTGGGGCCCTCCTTCAGACCACTCTAACTAGAAACCCCTCCCTCCCTTCTTGACCTTGAACCCACCCAGAACCAACAGCACCTTAAAGGAGAGGCTGCAAACGGAAACACAGGAAGGGGGCAGGCAGGTGACATTCAGGAGTGAGGTGGGCCAAGTGTGACAGAGTTGGTGGAATGAGGATGGTGGCCACTGCGGAGAAGTTTGGCCCAACAGCTGACAGCTGCCTGGGGAAACGGGGCTCTGGGAGCAAGTTGTCAGCTCTTGAAGGTTTAGCTGTCATCTCCCAGTTCCAACTGTTAGTGACCATGTGAAAAAATTGTTTTGAACATATTCAAGCCAAACAACAATAACCCCACACATCTGAGGGCCAGATTTGGCCTGTGGCCACTGGTTTGCCACCTCTGCTGTAACGTCATTAATATTTTAATGTAATGTTAATCGGTTGCCTTAACAGACTTAGAGTCCCTTCATTAAAGTGCAAAATTAATAGAAATGTACTTATGTGCCATCAAGCTGTAACTACAGAGTAGGTAGGGGCATGCAGTGGGATCTTCCACTTCTACTTAATACACTTATATTTTTAAATGTTTTTGATAGCAAGCATATGTCACTTTCGTGCTAAAAATAATGTAGATCTGGAAAAAACTAAACAAAATTGGGCAAATATTGAATATATTATGTGACTTTGAACTCCGATGATACAACAAACAAATCATCCTCTTAATCTGTTTGAATCATTTGATTCAACCACTACATACGTTTTGGGCTGGATAATTAAGAGAAACACAGAACTGTGGACCTAGAACATATCTGAAAGGTTAAGGGGCAACTGATATCGGAAATTATTTTGTGTATTAGTTGAAACTATTTAGTTATTGGCTAATGTTTTCATTCCTTATCTGCAGAAATGAATAGAGAGAGTGCCCTGGTAACCTGAAAGATCCTGCAGGAGGTTGTTTTTGCGAATTTGCCCCCTCATTTGCAATGACTCAGCAGTGGTTAAAACACATAGCGCAGGACAGCTACCTGGCAGAGATGATTTAGTGATGTTTGCCGTCTCAGAATTTGGGAGAACCTTCTCGACACTGCAAAGGGAAAAGAATTAGTTTGAAATATTTGCAATCTTTATGATTCTAACTTGGATTTTCCAGGGGCAGATTTCAAAACGTAGGCTGCTTATTTTGCCTACATTTGTCTCACCGCCCAATCCCATTTTATGTACCCACTGGCAAAACCCTGCACTTGGTTCTTTGTTCTCCCATGTGAGCTTCAACAACTATTTCCTAATGGTGACATTCGGGGTACATATTTCAAAGTCATGCACACGATACACTCGCAGGTGTGAGAAATGGTGGCGTCAGTCAACCGTGAGTAAAGGCAATTATTGTCTTCATTTCGCTAATTGCAAGCTCAATCACTTCTCCCCATAAATAATTGCAGGAATCAAGTGGAAGCTTTGAAGAAGTCCCTTTAAAAAGTAGTATGTCTAATAGTAAATCCTGATTGAGCCTCAGCGGTGTGTGGGGCTAGGAGGTGCTTCTGGGATGGAACTGGCTTTGCATTCATAATCTGTCCTTTTTATCAAATGAGCTCCATGACCTATTTGCATGTTTCGATGATGACTGCAGCTAGGAAAAGGTCTTGTTTGCTACACTGACATAATAGGCTGATAATTTGAAGTAGGGTGATCTTATATCTGCGGATTTCAATGCAGACGAGACATGTGCTTGCCCTAGCTCTTCATTCTTACAGAGCTGTTGGAGTGGGGCTTGTTTCCACCCCTTGCACATTCTCAAAATACACTCCCAGGCTGGGCTCCCTGGGAAGAACAGCCTCCGCCCGACACACACAGGTGGAAGGTCCAACAAACCTCCTTGCCGCCGACTTTGAACAGGTTTGTTTTGTCGGCATAATTAAAATGGGTGCGGGGGCATTCTTCTTGGTAATTTCTGAACTGGTCAAGTAATAGTCAGAAATTTCCCTAGGATTATTCTAATTTGTACTCAGAGCTGGCTTGATTTGAAAAAATAAGGTGTGGGGTGGAGGAGTGGGGGTGGGAGGGGGCAGATGGGAGACTTCTAATTTTCCAGGCTGATCAATCGTTAATCCTTCTCCTTAATTACTTTTTCTTTAACTTTGTGATGTGGAATTTAGTGCTCATGAAAAGAAAAGAGCTGAAAGCCATGAAATAAAGCGGGCTTTATCAATAGGTGATGGCCACTGCAGGCAACCTCAAAGCGCGTCTGAAAGGGCTCCCTTTGCCTGTGGAGAAAGGGTAATTTGATCGCCTTCATTTTGCTCACTGGCACTTATTTCGGGCAAGAATAGCAAGCTGTTGTATTCAAATGGGGCTTTAAAAATGTATATTTTAAAACTTTGTTTTATTGAAAATCATTTCATCTTTCATAGCAACAAACAAACCGTACATGAGTCTCCCCGCAAGTACAGGCAGATTGAAACAGAAAAACAAAACTAATGCTGGGGAATGGGTGCCAACACTCAGCAAAGAAAGCGTTCACGGTCTCAATCCCTTTATGAGAAATATTAATTTGGCTTTCTAATTAGGCAGAGAATGAGTGAAGCCCTTAAGCTGTTCTCTCTCTCCTGCTACCACCATTTTATGGGCAGGAACTTCAAGGAAATCTCAGACCTGAGTTTGATTCCTTGCCCCTACTTACAGCTGTGTGGCTGCGTGGCTTTGGGGCAACTTTCTTTGCCTCTCAGAGCCTTATCTGTAGAATAGAGATACTACTTCCTACATCGCAGAGGCAGCATGAGGATTAAATGAGATAAGGAGGATGGTGGTGGTGAGCAGAAACTTTGGTGTCAGACCTGGGAGAAAATCCTGTCTCTGCACTACCTCTCTAAGCTTGACTCCTCCTCTGTAAAGGAAGAAGTGTGCCACCTATAATAAACATTTTATGAGGATTAAATATGTGTATATACATAATTAGTATAATACCTGGTGCTTTATAGTCAACCAGTAAACAGTAGCTGCTGCTACTATTGTTATTAACAACTTACGTAAAATATTTGGCACTAAAATGTAATTCTCTCTTCCCTTTCACTCCCAACTCAGTACTTACATTCGAACTTGATGTTTCGCAAGTTTTCTGGGAGGTCGTGGAGAGCCACTTTTAGCCACTCATCCAGTTGCTTGGCAAACTTTCGAATCACCTGAGTTAAGCTAGAAAGAGAAACGATGAGTTTTAAGTGCTGCCCATGTTGCTCAGTTCCTCCCACAGTCCCCTACAGGGTTTTATTTCCCCTACTCATGTTTGGGCTGCTACCAATAGGTGCCATTTGTAAGAGCAACCTCAGAGACAGTGCCAACAGCCCAAGCCCTGCGGAGAGCAGGTGAGTCTGGGAAGGGCACGAACAGAATGTACTCTGCTGGTCACTGATGCCCACTGCAAGGCTTGGTGGCATCCAGAACTAGTTAGATGCGAGCAAAACATGCTCCTTTATGCTTTTGAAGAGCTTGTGTGAGGGGTGAAGACAGTGGGCCGTGGGCCTAAGAAAGCCCAGTCTTGTCCGATCCTTCCAGGCAGGCAGGAACCCCGTTTGCAACATAACTGCCATGCCTGCTCACCCAGCTTACCAAACTGCTTGCCATTTGGTGGGAACTGGGAAGCAACAGCATATTTTTAAATTGGCAAACAACCTTGATATGGGCCTTGAAACCATATTAGATTCCAAGAGTCAAAGACAGTATTGGAACAGGAGGCAGGAGGGAACTGGAGAGGTGAAGCACTGAGCAGGGCAGTAGGTTGCAATAAGATGGGAATTTGGAGTTGAGAAGACACTGGGCCCCCTTTTCTGGCTCTTGCTATCAAAGCCATCTGCTCACAGGCCTAGGTTCGTTCTCCACGAAGTCCTCCTTGGTTGTGTCAGATATAGGGACATCTCCCCTGTTGACCATCCACACCATCCTTGCCTTCCACCAACACCGCCTAGCCTGCTGCCCTGGTTCAGCCTTTCGTCCACTGTCTCCTGTCAGACACAAAATCACCAACCTCCACCCTGCTGGGCAACCCCATTTCTCTCTGGTCACTCATTCTTTCCTTTCTCATAGCTATCTCCAACCTTCTTCAAGACCCTTATGCCTCCAATTCCCGAAATCTCCCCTCCCTGCCAGTGGGTGGAATCACCTCCTACTTCTCAGGGGGGAAAAAAAAAAACAAACCAGAAAAACACAGAGGAAGGATGTCATCAACACTCAGCTACCTGCCTGGTTCATCTCTTCCTCCCTAATAGAATCCAGGAGCGATCCCTCCTCTTGCCGTCCCCTGCTGCTTTCTCAGGAATTGTACATTGCTGACGGTCCCTTCTCCTGTATATTCAGCTTTTTCTTCTCTACTAGATCATTCTGCTCATCTGTTTTTTTAGGAGACAGTCTTGCTCTGTTGCCCAGGCTGAAGTGCAGTGGCACAATCTCAGCTCGCTGCAACCTCCGCCTCCCAGGTTCAAGTGATTCTCGTGCCTCAGCCTCCTGAGTAGCTGGGATTACAGACACACGCCACCACGCTCAGCTAATTTTTTGTCTTTTTAGTAGAGAGAGGCTTTTGCCATGTTGGCCAGGCTGGTCTCGAACTCCTGATCTCAAGTGATCCGCCCACCTCGGCCTCCCAAAGCACTGGGATTACAGGCGTGAGCCACTATGCCCAGTCCTGCTCATTATTTTAATGTATTTAAGAATGTCTCACTTTAAAAACAACAAAAACCTCTTTATTTCCTCCACTCTATCCCCTCGAGCCACTGCCCTTTCTCCCACATCACAGACAGACTCTTCAAAGTGCTGCCCAATTCTTTGTCTCATTTCCTTCACCTCCCATTCCCTCCTCACCTCACTCCTGACCTCAGCCTAAACAGCTCTCACCTAAGCAGCCCCCATGCATGATTCCAAACCCAGCGGACTTGTCATGGTTCTTGTCTGCTTAACATCTTGGCGGTATTCGATTCTGTTAGCTGCGCCCTCCTTTTGGAAACACTCACTTCCCTTGGCTTCTGTGATCCCTCCTTCTGGCTGCTCCTCCCCAGTCACAGAACTCCTGCCCTCTGCCTGGTCAGCATGCCTTCCAGTTCTTCATGTCTAGTCCTGGTCTCTCATCTCACAAAGCTTTCTTCCTTCCCCGGGTAGTTTCTCCAGGCCCACAGATTCACTGAATCTGTGAATTTCCCGTCTGTGCAGATTTACTGTCTGCACTTACTTTTGCACCTCTGGCCCAGAGGCCTCCAAGCTGAACTCGTGATTTCCCCCTTGGACCTGCTTCTTTTCTTGTGGCCTCTATTTCAGTATGAACTCTATTTTTCATCATTTTATTTTTATTGATAACTTTTTTATTTTCAAGAATTTCAAACATACCCCAAGACAGATAGTATAATAAACCTCCAAGGACCCATGACCCAGCTTCAACAATTGACATCATTTTTGCCAGTTTAATAGATTATATTCCACTTTTTCTTTTCTGGAGTGTTTGGAACAAATCCAAGATGTCATTTAACCCCTAAAAACTGAGTGTGCATTTCTCATTGGCAAGGTTTAAATATGTATGTGTACGTGTATACACACACATGCACACAATGTGTGTGCAGCATTTAAATCCTCCATGCCATTAGTTTATCTAACAGAATGAACAGTAATTCCTTAATATTATCTACAGCCCAGTCTGCATTCAGATTTCTGTATTTCTCCCACAGATGTTTAGTTTGTTTGAATCAGGATCCAAACAAGGTCCACACATTGCATGAAAGATACAACATTGCCCTGTTCTGTTTCTTAAATCTTTTTTCCCCCCTATTTTGTGCCATTTATTTATTGGCAACATCATGGTATTTGTTCCCTGGAATGTCCTACAATCTGATTTGGTTGAGTTCTGTCTTGTAGTGTCATATAGTCTATCCATCTATCCTGTCTGCTTCTAAAGACTTGATTAAATTCAGTTACAATTTCTTTAGGCAAGTATCCAGTTTTGCATACACTATTTTGGACATAGTCTCTCTTTCCATTTACCACATATTACAGATTTTGCTTCCAAATTACTTCCCAAGCACAGCCACGTCTCTCCCTTTTCTCCCTAGTTCAGGCTGCCGTCAACTCTCATCCAGACTTATAGTAGCTTCCCGAGTCCATCCTGCCCTGCTCACCTTCCCACCTCCACTCTATCTTCCACATTGTGAGAGGGACATTTCCAAAACACCTGTAATTTTGATTAAAACTCCTCAATGCTTTCACATCATTCTTAGGATAAAAACCCCAGTTCTTGCTGCAGCCCCCAAGGCCCCACCTTGCACCTTCTCCCTTTCTCCTCATTCTGGACCTCTGGCCTCCAATTGGTCGTCTCCCCTCAGGGCCTTCGCCCCTGGTATCCTTTCAGCCAAGAGCATCTCTTCCCTCTTCACCTACTCAGTTCCTTGTTATTCAGCTAATCTCAGACTAGATGTTACTTCTATATGCAAACCTTCTCCGAAGCCCCCAGACCAGGTCAGCACCCCTGATGATTCCTCTTGAATGGCCATGTAGTTATGACAGTTTGTTGTTATATACCAACTTGTGTGATTATCTGATCATTGTACATCTTTCTCACTGTACCCTCTATGCAGAGGGCAGGGACTATGTCCATTTTGCTTATCACTGTATCCTCAGTACCTAGCATAGTGCCAGACACATAGTAGGCACATAAGAAATGCTTGTTAAGTGAAATGTAAGAATGAATGGCTCTCCATCCCCAGATGGACAACGGGCCTTGTCCTAACTGCCCCCCTCCCTACCCTCCTTATCTCTGGCTGCAGCTCCTCCCACTGTCCCCCCAGCTTACTCCATCCCCACAGCACTAGCCTCCATTCAGTTTCTCCAACACTCCAGGCCCTTGCTTACCTCACCAGGACCTTTGCACTTGCCATCCCTTCTGCCTGGACGCTCTTGCCCCAGATAGCAGCTCACCTGATCACCTGATCTAAGAGATGCCTTCCTAAGCCTCAACTGACTCCATCTCCTGCAGCATCTATGCCTTCTTGACATACTGTCCTCTGTGGGTGTATACCTGCAGTTCAACCTCCTTCCTCTGCTTTCCCTCAATCTCTCTCCTTCCCAGACTGGGATGCCAGGGTGTGTCCTCCACTTCTAGGGACATACTTTTCCTCCATCTTGTGCAGGTGGTTGCCAAGTCTACAGCTCCAGCTTCAGCCCTTCTCCTATATCCTACATTCACACTCATAGCTCCCTGAATGACCATCAGTGGTGATGCTAGTAAAACTGCAACAATGGTGATAACAGCAGTTACCTTTTAATGAGTACAGTGTGCCAAGCTACTAAACACTTCGCATGTACTTTCTTAATTAATCCTCACTTCAGCCCTAGAAGTACATACTGTTGTTAGTCCCAACATAGAGGTGAGAAATTGAGGCTCACAAAAGTTACTTTACTTGTCCAAAGAGATGCAGCAAGTGTTAGAGCCAGGAGTCAAGCCTAGGTCTATCAGACCTATAACCACTGTCCTACTTCTCTTTGATGAAAGTACCACATCGTGCACTTTGACATGCCTTGGATATGCTCCCCATATCTGGTGCCTTCTGCTTTTCTGTTCAGTGTTGCTATTCCTTTGGCATTTCAGGCTTGGTCCTCACTCTTTTCTTTGCCTCTTTGACTTCTCCTTCCTGCCCATACCACACACGCACGCACACACATGCACACACACACACACACAGATGCATACACACATACTTTCTTACTTTAGCTAACCCAATTGTTATTAACAACCACTGTGCCAAGATTGCTTGGAAGAAGTGAAAAACTCCAGTTTGAGAATGATTTCCCTTTCCTATAAATGGGAGTGTATGATCCATGGTTATCTCTATAATAGTGTATTTTTATTCCCCTGAATTTCAATATGCTTTTCTGAGTTGGAAAGGATGGGATGGGTCTGAGCTAGGGGGTGGGGAGCTGTGCCTCAGCCTGGGCCTGCCCAGGGTCATGAGTGAGAACTTCTAGTGCCAATTCTTATTTCCATGATGCTAAGCACAGGGCTTGGTACAGAAAAGGCACTCAAACAAGTTTGAGGGATGAATGAGTAGATAAAACTGAAAAGTCAGTTGGAGCCTGATCTTTTGAATAAATTTGTCTTCCTGATTTAACGAAAAAGGCACTTGATTTGTAAGCCAAAGATTGCAGTGGTAATTACGTAGCCACGTAATTTTTAACAGCCTCCTTTGGCAGACTGTAACTCAATGAGGGCAGGGGCATGCTTATCTTATGTAGTGCTGTATTCCAGGACCTAGCACAGTCCCTAGCACATTGTAGTAATCAATAAACATTTGTTTAATGAATGAATGAACATTTGTGGTTTTCTTGAATAAATATTTGAGTCCTGACCATTTTATTTATTTGCAGGTGAAGGTAGACAAGTCATTTCAACCCTCTTTATTTATTTATTTATTTTTTGAGACAGGGTCTTGCTCTGTCACCCAGGCTGGAGTACAGTGGTGCGATCTCAGCTGACTGCAACCTCCGCCTCCTGGATTCAAGTGATTCTTGTGCCTCAGCCACCCAAATAGCTGGGATTACAGGCGCCCACCACCACGCCCACTTAATTTTTGTATTTTTCATAGAGATGGGGTTTCGATACATTGGCCAGGCTGTTCTCAAACTCCTGGCCTCAAGTGATTCATCGCCTGGGCCTCCCAAAGTGCTGGGATTACAGGCATGAGCCACCATGCCTGGCCCTCATTTCAGCTTTTAAACTTTAACCTCCACATCTGTAAAAATAAGTCAATTATAGATAGGAAGGGAGGGGTTAACATTTCATTTGTACCCCACAAACTGCTTTGCAATAAACAGCAAATGCCATGTGTGTATGTGTGTGTTTAATACCTATAAAGCATTATTAAAAGTATGTGAATCTTTCTTATAAAGATGGGTTTTATTAAATCCTCAGAAGATACGTTTGTGGTAAAAAAATATAAGTGGAGATTTAGCCTCAGTTGGCTTGATCAGTGCCTGAGAAAGATTTTAATAACACGAAGCCCTAAATGGCTCCTACATATATAATATAGACATATACATATTATTATAAAAATTGAAATTTGGTCTTAATGTAGAACATTTGAATAATGCAGAAAAGGATGAGACTAAAATTTGGCCATAATCGCCTCTGGAGGTAACCTTTGTTAGCCTATTTGGGTGTATTTCTGTTCCATCTACAATGTGGAAAGCTGGAAAGAGCATCACTCCCACCATAACAAGAAAAAGCCAGATAATCTACAAAATTACAACTTTTCTTTAAACCATTAGAGAGCTGAGGTCACAATCACGTAGCCTGGAATTTATGGAAAGAAAGGCACCTCCAATGAGAGAAGGACTTGGGGACTGGCTCACTTGCAATAGAGAGAAGAAAACAGGGCGTTACATACAAGTGGGTGAAATAAATTTTGCTAACAGTTTTAACAAATAGCTAACGGGCCAGTATGAACTACCATGAGAGTATAAAACTCTTGGAATGACAGATACAAGGGAAGTTCACATCTATTTGCAAGCCCTTCTGCACAGGCCTCACCAGGTGTTCATGAGGAAGACTGGGGACAGGACAGGAGGACAGAAGAAGCCTTTCTGAGAGGTATATGTTTGGAGGAAGGGAACAGCTGTTGCAGTGGAAAAAGCATGAAGTTCCACCAAGACCTTTCTCCCTTATGGATCAAAAGCCTCAGTTGACTAGGGGAAGAGCAGAAAACACTGTTGACCCCAGGGAATAGGGAAGACCCATTGTAGGTGGGGGAAAGATGAAAAGAGAAAGCTCTCTAACCCTGCTGGAAACCACCAAGGGCTCAGATCACTAGAGATATGTCTCTGCAACGAGTCAAGATCACTGAGAGTGCCCAACTCTGAGATCCAAAGCACAGGGCTTGCTTGAGACTGAAACAGGGCTGAACAAAAGAGAACCCACTTCCCGACTTTTCAGCTCCAATCAGGCTAACAAGCACCAAGTCTTAAGCAACTGTGTGCATAGGGACGGCCTAAAGGTAAAGGAGCAGGCACATTAAGGGAAACAACCCAACAAATCTCCAACTTAAGCACAAAGTACCCCAGAATAATTTAAATCTGGTGCTACACTAAAGGTAACCATAGGAACAACAAAACCCAAATGCAATGAAGTCCCAAATAGACTGCCTCAATTCATATTCAGGAACCTAGGGGAATGAACCTAAGGGAAATGGGAATACTTATCCCATTTCCAGGCTTAAGTATTATTTATCCCAGTCTCTACTCTTCTACACACTGTTTGGCAGCCAATAAAAATTATGAGATAAACAGAAAATTAAGAAATAGAACCTACTGTCAAGAAACAAAACAATCAACATAACCAGACTATCAGACAGGTAATTTAAAATTTAAAATAACTATGACTAGGCCGGGCGTGGTGGCTCAAGCCTGTAATCCCAGCACTTTGGGAGGCCGAGACGGGCGGATCACGAGGTCAGGAGATCGAGACCATCCTGGCTAATGAAACCCCGTCTCTACTAAAAAATACAAAAAACTAGCTGGGCGAGGTGGCGGGCGCCTGTAGTCCCAGCTACTCGGGAGGCTGAGGCAGGAGAATGGCGTAAACCCGGGAGGCGGAGCTTGCAGTGAGCTGAGATCCGGCCACTGCACTCTAGCCTGGGCGACAGAGCGAGACTCTGTCTCAAAAAAACAAAAAAAAAAAAAACTATGACTAATGTGTCAAAGGCTCTAATGGAAAAAGTAAACAAGCAGGAACAGAGGAGGAATTTCAGAACAACATATAAATAATTCCTATTATTACATGAATTATTAATATATTAATAATTAATGTGATAATAATAATTATTAGAGATAGGATCTTGCTCTGTCATCCAGCCTGGATCATGATTCACTGTAACCTCAAATTTCTGAGCTCAAGTTATCTTCCCGCCTCAGTATCTTTAGTGGCTAGACTATAGGCATGAGCTACTATACCCAGCTAATTTTTTTTGTAGAGACAGGATCTTGCTATGTTGTCTAGGCTGCCCTCAAGTGATCCTTCTGCCTCCGTCTCCCAAAGCACTGGGATTAGAGGTGTGAGCCACACTGCACCCAGCCAGAACACAGAAATTACTTTTAAAAGAATTGTAATATTAGAAATAGACATAAAAACAAAGTACAGTAATGGAGATAAAGAATGCCTTCAATAGTCTCATTAGTAGCATTGACATAGCAAAGGAAAGAATCAGTGAACCTGAAGATATGTCAATAAAAATTACTCCATTTAAAACACAAAGAGAAAAATGAGTAGAGAACAAGCAAAATCGAGCATCCAGGAGTTGTGGGACAGTATCAAATGGCCTAACATACTTGTAATTGAAATACCAGGAGAAGAAAAAAGAGAGAAAGCAGAGAAGAAGATAATGGATGAGTATTTTCCAAAAATAATGAAATACATCAAAGCACAGATCCAAGAAGCTCAGAAAGCCCCAAGCAGGATTGAAAACAACACAAAGCATTGAGATACATCATGGTTGAACAGCTGAAAACCAAAGACAGAGATTGAAAAACCAAAGACAGAGAAAGTCTTGAAGGCATCCGAGGAAAAAAGGCACACTGCCTACAGAGGAGCAAAGATGCACAAAAAACAAACATGCAAGCCAAAAACAATGGAGCGAAATGTTTAAAATGCCAAAAGTGAAAAACTTGTTAATTCAGAATACCATACCCAGTGAAAGTATTTTTCAAATTGAAAGACAAATAAAGACTTCTTCAGACAGAGAAAAACAAATAATTTGTTACCACTAGACCTGCAATATGAGAAACATTAAAGAAAATTTTGCAGGCAGAGGACTATGATTACATATCCAACTCATATATTATACAGATGAGTTGGATATACATAAAGAAATGAAGATTAGGAATCATGCGAATGAAAGCAGATATAAAATATTTTTTCATATCTTTAATCATTCTCAAAGATAGTTATCTAAAGCAAAAATAGTTATAATGTTTTAGGAGTTTATAGCATATACAAAAACAAAATCTATGACAACAATAGCATAAAAAATGGGATACAAATTGGGAGTATAGTGTTGATTCTTATATACATGTGAAGTGGTATAATATTATTTGAAGGTATATTATAATTAAAGATATACAAACTTAAAACAACTAGTAAAAATTTTTTTTAAAGAGGTATTTTTAAAAAGACAATCATGGCCAGGCATGGTGGCTCACACCTGTAATCCCAGCACTTTGGGAGACTGAGGCAGGAGGATTCCTTGAGCCCAGGAGTTCAAGCCAACCTAGGAAACACGGCAAGACCCCATTTCTATGTAAAAGTAAAACAATTAGCCAGGCTTAGTGGCACATGCCTGTAATTCCAGCTACTCAGGAGACCGAGATGGGAGGATTGCTTGAGCCCAGGATGTTGAGTCTGCAGTGAGCCGTGTTTGTGCCACTGTACTCCAGCTGGAGCCTGGGTGATAGAGTAAGACCTTGTCTCAGAGAGGGGAAAAAAGAAAAGCCAGCCATGGAGATAAATGGGATGATGAAAATAATTAACACAAAATTAGACAAAAAAAGAGGAATAAAGGAGCAAAAACTGATGACACTAATAGAAAACAACTAGGAAGAGGGAAGATCTTAATTGAACCATATATTTAATTACATGAAATATAAAGATCTATACATACCATACCAACTAAAAAGGAAAATTGCCAGACAATAAAAAAGAAAGACCTCCCTCTATGTTTGTATGTTGGCTATAAGAAATCTACTTCAAATATAAAGACAAATTAACAGGGTGGGAAAAAATGTCATGCAAACACTAATTTAAAAAAAACCTGGAGTTAGCTGTATTAAACAGACAAAGTAAACCTCTGAACAAGAAATATTATGAAAGATAAAAGAAGACATTATGAAAAGAAGTCAATTCACCAATAAGACATAACAGTTCTAATTTGTATGCGTTTAACAACAGAGCTTCAAAATACATGAAGCAAAAATGTATAGAAATAGACAAATTTACAGTTAGAGCTGGAGGTGTCTATATTCTCTATTGCTAATCAGTAGAACAAATCGACAGAAAATCAGTAAAGACAAAGAAAATTGAAACAACACTATCAATTAAATTGACCTAGTTGACAATTAACCTAATGATACCAGAATATATAGCTTTTTCAGGTACACATAGAACATTCACCAACATAGGCCACATTCTGGAGCATGAAACAAGTATCGACTTAAAAGAATTGATATAAAACGATATATATAATATGACCAGAAGGGAATTAAACTAGAAATTATTAATAGGAAGATATCTTGAAAATCCCCAAATATTTAGAAATTAAACAGTTTACTACTAAATACCCCATAGATCAAAGAGGAATTCACAGGAGAAAGTAGAAAATATTTTGAATTAAAATGAAAACCCAACATATCAAAATTTGTGGGGTGCAGCTAAGTAGAGATTAGAATAAAATTTATAGCATTAAATGCTTTCATTAGGAAAGTAGACAGATTTATAATCAACAACCTAAGCTTTCACTTAAAGAAATTAAAAAAAGAAGAGCAAAATAAACCCAAAGCAAGCACAAAAAGGGAGGAATAAAGATAAAAAACAGAAGTCAATAAAATTGAAAACAGAAAACAAGAAACCAGATAAACCAAAAGCTATTTTTTGAGATCAGTAACATTGGTACATTTCTAGTCACACTGACCAAGAAAAAGGACAGAAAACACAAATTACCTACATCAGGAATGAGAAAGGACACATCACTACAGAGCCTACAGATATTAAAAGGATAAGAAAATATTATGAATTTAAAAAATTTAGATAAAATTCTACACTAACTCTTCCAAAAAAAAAAAGAGAGGGAACATTTTTCAACTCATTTATGAGGCCAGGGTTCTTCTGATATCTAAATAAGAGAAAGACATTATGAAAACTAAAGATGAAAAACTTTCATTATTGATCAAATAACTTTGATGAACTATAAAACCCTCTGAACAAAATATTAACAATTCAGATCTAGCAATATGTTTTTTAAAAAATTTATGACCACCAGCCTAGGCTGAATAGTGAGACCCTATCTCTAAAAAAAAAAATTTTTTTTTTAAATTAGCCAGGTCCTGTGATGCATGCCTATAGTTCTAGCTATGCCACAGGCTGGGGCAGGAGGATCACTTGAACCCAGGAGTTTGAGGTGGCAGTGAGCAGTGATCAATGATTGCACCACTGTACTCCCGCCTGGGCAACAGAACAGACTTCATCTTAAAAAAAAATAATTGGCCAGGTGCCGAGGCTCATGCCTGTAATCCCAGCACATTGGGAGGCTGAGGCGGGTGGATCATTTGAGGTCAGGAGTTCGATACCAGCCTGGCCAACATGGTGAAACCCCATCTCTACGAAAAATACAAAAAATTAGCCAGGCATGGTGGTACACACCTGTAATCTCAGCTATTTGGGAGGCTGAGGCAGGAGAATCACTTGAACCCGGGAGGCAGAAGTTGCAGTGAGCCAAGACTGTGCCATTGCACTCCAGCCTGGGCAACAAGAGCAAAACTCCATCTCAATAACAATAATAATAATAATACACACACACAAACACACACACATTCAACCTGATATTAAAAACCTGTAGCTAGCATTGTATTTTATAGTAAATACTGAATGCTTTCCCCTTAAGGTCAGGGAAAATGCAAAGATGTCCACCCTTGCCTAGGCTAGGACATCATCCTAAAGATTTTAGCCAGTGCAGTAAGACGGGGGTGCGGAAAAGGTATACAGATTGAAAATCTCACACACACACACAGAGCAGGAAGCACTGTGAAGGTGTAGGCAGAGATTAGAGTGATGCGTCTGCAAGCCAAGAAACACCAAGGATTGCTGGCAACACCGGAAGCAGAAGACAGCCATGGCACATATTTTTCCTCAGATCCTCAGTAAGGAACCAGCCCTGCCAATGCTTGATTTGGGACTTCTGGCCTCCATAAGTGTGGGAGAATACCTTTTCTGTTATTTTAAGTCACTTTGCCAGTTTGTGGTAATTTGTTACAGTAGTCACAGGAAACTAACACACTTCACTATGTTTAAAAAAAAAAAGAAAAGGTAAATGAAATGTCATTCATCACAGTGTTGTTTGTAGTAGGACAAAACTGGAAATATCAAGAGAATCGACTAAATGCAAGATGGTGGAACCCTATGCAGTTGTGAAAAAGAGAAAAGCTCCTTATAGATGGATGTGGAATGTGCTTTGTAACAGTCCCCACAGGAAGGAGTGTCACTGTAAATGGGTGGGTTTATTTACAAGGGACATGTCACAAAGGTGTGGACGAGGTAGAGGAACTGTAAGGGAGACTGCTGTGACCTAAGGCTCAGACCACAGGCTCTCATCCACCCTGTGCCCAAGGACAGCCTGGAAAGTTGCCTGGAAGGGAACACAGCCCAGTGAAGGAACCCAGCTAGCCTGACACAATCTCACAGGGAGGGGGCCAGATAATCCATCTCCTGACTTCACTCTCCTCCCTCCATCCCTCCCTGAGAAGCACCCTGTGTGGTGGCCCATGCTATCAGCATATGCCCCACCCCCAGCCCCAGCAGAAGGCAGCATGAAGTGTGGAGAGTGCATCTGGAGGGGCATGGAAGCTGTCCAGCACAAACTTCAAGGTTAAGTTGTTTAGTTTTACAGCAAGGCACAGAACAGTATATAGTGTATGTCACCATTTCAGTAAGAAAAACAGTATATTATACGTATTGATTACATGTGCATATCAGATCTGGTCAGACTCCAAGAAAATGATTATCTGATGTTCTGGGAAAGGACTGGGTTGTCTGGGGACAGGAGTCTGGTGGGGAGATTGCTTACTGTACACCATCTTATACCTTTGAATTTTAAGCCACACAAATGGTTCAAAATATTAACGGTTTATTTATATTCCAAAATATAAATAAACGTTAATATTTAAGAGTTCAATATCAATGGTCTTTACAAGGGAGGCCTCTGGACAGTGCATGGTTTTCAGTACAAGAGAAGCAGAACAGTCCCTTCTGTGGACCAGCCATGAAGGAAGACAAGAATAAGCATGCCCACCTGTCAGGTAATGCCTGCAGCACGGTGGGCATCAGCACCCCGGAGATAGCTTTGTAGAGGATGGAGTCACACACGCCGACAATGTTCACCACTGTGGAGGAGCCCAGCACAGGCAGCATGTGGGGCGGCATTCCTTGCCAAAAGTGCAGAAGGAAACTTTGAACCTGTATTGACCCACAGAGAGAAGAACCATGAGGTTACCCAGGGCCCTCCCAACAGAAACTTGGGACTCCACCAAGGCCAACCCAGTCTACAACGCTGTCATTTACTTCCCCTGCGGCAGCAGAAGCCACCCCCAGCCTGCCATGTTGTAGGAGGCCCTGGGAGTTTCTCCCACTTCAAGTCTTCCCTCTGCCTAGGCATGCAACATGCTCACTGCTGGAGAACTGCCTAGCCTAGCAGGCTGGGGTCTCCTCTGCCCCAAAAGATGAAGCACTTACACCCATCAGCCCCTTCAATGCTTACTAGGGTCTGGGAAGAGTTTAAGGAAAGAAAGGTGGGGCATTGTTTTTAAAAAGGTCGGAGCACTAGTACTCACTATTCTTTGAGCCCACTGAACCTCAGGGGCCCCTGAGTTTTCTGGGAAGGAAGGGAAAGGTATGGGACTTGCGCATAAAAGGAGTGTGGCTGAAGGGAGGAGAGTAGGTGCCACACACACAAAATTCTCCTGATTCAAATTTGTGCATCAAAGATTGGGTCAAGTGCAAGAGGCTTTTCATGTCGGAATTCTTCCATTTCCCAAATCTCCCTGCCAGTGGGTGCTATATGGGATGCTAGATGGTGATACCTGAGTGGTAAGCTATGTGGACACATGAAGTGTGTGTGATTGACTTTTTAAAACTCCCCAAACCACTAGAAAGAACCAGATTATAGCAGGCACCCAGAAATGCAATTATTATTATTAATATGACGACAGCAGGAACTTGAGCCGCATTGTTACTGAATGAAGGGCAGAGTGAATGTCCAAAGCAGAGAACCCCTTGCTGCCTCCCCTACACCTCTGTCTTTTAGCTGTGGGTAGAATAGGAGGTGGAGGGGTGGGAAAGTTAAGGGAAGTAAAGAGAAATAGTAGAAGATATTAACTGATGTATATAATAACATTCGAGAATATCTAGACTTCAGTTATCAACTAGCATCTGCAGCACTTTTTCAGTTGGGGAGCAGCCCATCTCGAAGCTGGGGAACACATAACTCTGAATTTTTATACATTCCAATGGGTTTCTGTATCATGTTTCCTTCTCCCCTCAACAGATGGGCACTCTTGAGTTCCACATGTAGCATTATCCACATCCCTGGTTCTCCAAATCAATCCTGATTTGGTGTGGGAGATAATTGAGTCCCTCTAGTCTAAAACTTTGGAGCAAGTATTATTGCCATTTTAGCTTTCTTTTTGGTGGGGACAGAGTCTTGCTCTGTCGCCCAGGCTGGAGTGCAGTGGTGTGGTCTCGGCTCACACCTCCGCCTCCTGGGTTCAAGCAATTCTCCTATCTCAGCTTCCTAAGTAGCTGGGATTCTAGGTGTGTGCCACCACACCTGGCTAATATTTGTATTTTTTAAGTAAAGACGGGGTTTCGCCATGTTGACCAGGTTGGTCTCGAACACCTGACCCTCAGGTGATCTGCACGCCTTGGCCTCCCAAAGTGCTGGGATTACAGTGAGCCACCACACCTGGCCACCATTAACTTTCTTTATTGAGTACCTACTATATGCCAGGTACTTTGCTTAGGTTTCATGTAATACTCATAATACTATAGCTGAGAATCATTACTCTTACTTGCAGAGATATTAGTTGTCCAAAGCCAGACAACCAGGCAGGGAATGGATGAGATACAGCCCATGTCTGCCTCAGTCCTTCCACAAGCTCTCTTATGGCTAGTTTGTTCTTCACACGGTAACTGGGTTTCTACCCCATTCCTGAGGCTCATGTCTCTCCCTAGGCTGCTGTCCACTTCCCAGCTTTCTGTCCCTGCCCTGGTAACCTGCAGCATCCTTCAGGCCCCTCCAAGGAGTAGGGCCTAATTTTCCTCTGACCCGGCCGCCTCTGGCTAGTGGAGTCATGCCCCGACTCTAGCCTGGTGACTCCATCTCAGCCTCGTGTGAATAGGCTTCCTTGCCTGCAGCCTGGACTTCACTGGATGGAAGGCTTGGAGGATAAGGAACAGGGAGAAAGGCATGCCCCTCTGACTTCTTAGGAGGGAAGTGGTGATTACCGAAAACATGATCATAGTGGTTAATGAAGTCAGGTCTGTAAATCGAAAAGACTTCAGTGAGAGTCTTGTTTATTCCATGACAGTGGAAATACTGCAAAGTTTTCGTCCAGATTGAAAATTAAAACAAAATCTGGAGGAGTGAAGACTGACTTGCAGGGTTCTAATCCTGGCTCCACTGCTGAGGAGTATCACATCTCTAAGCCTCCATTCCTTTTCTGTGAAATGGGGATAAAAGCAGTATTCTCTGTATAGGTTTTGGTAAAGATTTCTAAAAAGTGCTTCTAGTGCTTGGCACATAGTAGATGCTTAATAAAGGCTAGCTGTGGGCTGGGCGTGGTGGCTCATGCCTGTAATCCCAGCACTTTAGGAGGCCGAGGTGGGTGGATCACGAGGTCAGGAGATTGAGACCGTCCTGGCTAACACGGTGAAACCCCGTCTCTACTAAAAATACCAAAAAAAAATTAGCCGGGCGTGGTGGAGGGTGCCTGTAGTCCCAGCTACTCCAGAGGGTGAGGCAGGAGAATGGCGTGAACCCGGGGGGCAGAGCTTGCAGTGAGCCGAGATAGCGCCACTGCACTCCAGCCTGGGTGACAGAGCAAGACTTCATCTCAAAAAAAACACAACAACAACAACAACAAGGTAGCTGTTATTACTACTATGATATCATGGAGGCACTACCACTGCTGAGCTCAAGAGATCAGCGTCCTGCTCTAGGTGTTTGAGATTTTCTTGCCTACGTTTCTGAGTGTCACCCAGCCAGGATCCCTACTGTGGCTCCACTCACCTATCAAGACTTTTGTTCTGTCATTGAGGAACCCGGTGACTGACCACTAGCGTGGCCTGAGTCTGGAGATGTCCACGGCTTTTGGACAAGGTACTTGCCCTCCAGAGGACCCTCCACTGTCCCTGATTCCAGCTCACTCCCTGGGCATCAGGCTCAGGTCAGGTCCTGGGCCTTCTTGTCTGCTCCTCCAACTCTGAGTAAGAAGCTCTGCTCAGCTGATTCTTGAGTTGATAGACTTTGAATTCATTTGCCTTACTTAGCTCTTCTTGCAGGCAGCCGTACCCCTGTTTTTTATATGAGCAGTCAATTTCTAGCAGAACGTCTAGAAAAGATCAGCTGTTGTGTGGATTCAAACAAATCTGTGCAAAATCAGTGTCCTTAGCAGGCATCTGTCTGTTTGAAGCCTGTTCAAGCTGCACAGGGAAGGCTGATCAGTCCTCAGTTTCCTGAGTGGCTTTTGTAGAATATGTATTCTTCCTTCCTACTCTCTGCATTTTAGGCCATTTATTGTTCAATGATACTTCTTCCTCCGGGTGAGAAGGAAAAGGAAGGAGGGAGAATGGCTATAGCTCAACCGCTAAGGCTTGGAAGTTAGGCATAAAATGGACAGATGCAATGTTTCCCTGTAGAAGGTGGAACTGACAGGATCTCCCAATGGACTGAATCTGAGGGGTGAGGGAAAGGGAAGAATCAAAGTTTGTGACTTAAGCAATTGGGTGGAGGGGAGTGGCAATCTAAGACCTGGGAAAAACAGATTTAGGGCAGAAAATTAAGAGCTCTGGTTTGGCCGTGTTAAGTTAGATTTCAAGTCAATTGAATCTGGAGCTCAGGACTAAACATATAACTTTGAGAGTTACCAGCATTTGTAAAATGAAGATAATCATGTCTTCCTACTATTAGGGTGAAATAAGACAGCTTATGTAAAATGCTTGGCATTGTGCAGGCATTTAACAAATGGAAACAGTATTAGGCAGAAGGGAGAGTTTTGATAAGTTCTTAACACCTTGCAAGCATAAACAGTGAAATAATCAGAGGCAAATGATTCCAAATTATTAATAAAATTCAGTTTCCTGAGGTATCTGTTTCAGTCTTCTAAACTCTCTGCCCTTTGTCTCTCAGCTCAGTGAAGTATGAGGAGATGATTTCCTTAGGAATACTAAGTAAATTTTCTATTTCTTTTTCCATGTTCATATTTAGTTCATTCTGAACATTGGTACCTTGTGGAAACACCTGTGCTGACTTGCAATTGGAGTCCCTACGTGTTACAGGATTGGAAGGATCTCAACAAAATAATTACAAAAATGCCTAACATTTATCATGTTCTAGAACAAAATCAGACACTTTACATACACAATTTCATGTTCACTATGAGGTAGGTATAATTATTATTTTCATCTTGTAGCAAAAGAAATCCAGGCTCAGAGAGGTTAAGCGCCTTGCCCAAGGTCTTAGGCTAGTCAGTGGGGAATTTGGGACTCAACCACAAGACTACTGAACTTTACAGCTTATTGGGCAATGTAGTCTGGAGAAGACATTCCCGAGTCCCTTACATGCAGATTTGCTTTTTTTTTTTGAGAGAGAGTCTCACTCTGTCACCAGGCTGGAGTGCAGTGACACAATCTTGGTTCACTGCAACCTCTACCTCCCGGGTTCAAGCGATCCTCCTGCCTCGGCCTCCTGAGTACCCAGATAATTTTTGTATTTTTAGTAGAGACAGGGTTTCACCATGTTGACCAGGATGATCTTGATTTCTTGACCTCGTGATCCACCCACCTCGGCCTCCCAAAGTGCTGGGATCACAGGCATGAGCCACTGTGCCCGGCCTCAGATTTGCATTCTTTAGTTGCTTGACAGTGTTATACGTCAATGGCATTTCTACACCTGTTCGTCCATTCATCTACTCATTCACCCAACAAACATTTACTGAGAACCTAAAAGTATGGCTGGATAGGATACAGTAGTGATCAAGACAGATGAGGTTCCTGCCCTCAATGGCTTACATTATAGTGGTAGAGACAAACAATGAACAAGTGAACAAACAAGATAATTTAGGACTGTGATACTAGCATAAGCTGTAACCTCAACCAATATTAAAGACCTGGAAGACTTGAAACCAACTGTAAAGTCAAGGTGTGCCAGATACATCCACCGTCCATTTACCAATGACTTTTCTCAGCTATAGGAGAAAGCCATCCTCATCAGAGGTAAAATGTCTCCCTTCATTATTCTGTGGCTGAGAAGAGTGAGTCACATCTTGATTAGCCATCTTAAAAGCAGCCACCAAATATTCCTGCCAGTGGCATGGAATTGGCCTAAGAGTGTCAGGTGACAAAGGACCTTGACACACCTTTGGCCCTAACCAACTGTGTGCTCTTGGCCAAGTCTCTCAACACCCTGGCTGATCCATCTGAAAAGAACAAGCATTTGTATGACCTTTTGCAGTTTACAAAGAGCTTTTACCAGGCATAGTCTTATCTCCTCCTTCTTGTAACACTGTGAATTCAATAGATGGGGATGAATTTTTAAATCTTCATTTCTAGGATGAGGAATTGAGGCTTGAAAGGCAGAGCCAGCTCTTGAATCCAAGCTTGGGACTCGAAGCCTGGCACTCTTCCCATAGCAGCATCTGCCCCTCAACGATTCTGCATCCTAGTTGCTAGTTACATGCCTTCCCCCTATCCCATCAGCTGTGTCTTACTTATCTCTCCAATAATGTATGGGACCCAATAGGTGTTGGAATTAAGCTAATGAAATGAAATGAAATGGGAGTGAGTTTTGAGATGAATAAGCTACATACGAATATAAGAGATGACTGCCACTAGTTGTGTTGTTGGTAACTGTGGCAGAGAGGATAGTGTATGGGACCCAAGTTTTGAGATGAATATGCTACATATGAACATAAGGGAGAACTGCCACTAGTTTTGTTGTTGGTAACTGTGGCAGAGAGAAAAAGCTGTCCATTAGAGATGTGAGTAGTGGAAGCTGCTGTAAGTAGTGTAAGGGACCACATTCCCCAGCCCCCGCTGCATTAAGGTGGGGCCATGGGACCAGCTCCTGTCAATGGAATATGGGCAGAAGTGCTATTGTATTTCTGGGCTGACAAGGATAAGTAGGGGGTATGCCTTCCTAGTAGTTCTTTTCCCCACCCATCAGCTGAACAAAGAGAACTCCAAGGCTTTAGGGCAGGGTGGAAGGAGCCTGAGTCCCTGAATCACCCCCAGCAACCAGCCTTCCAACCAAGAACAACCGCACTGGATTGTGACATGAGTGGAAATAAACCTCCAGTGTGCTAAGATTTGGAGAGTTATTTGTTATAGCAGCTAGTGTTGTCTTAGCTAGTCACGAATCATTATTTGTCCTGATCTCAGTGATCTTTGGAATGTAAGACAGAGCCAAACCACAGTTCAAAAGAAAGCAGGGAGTTTTCTTTCTTAAAAGAAAAAATCCACTGAAACGGTTGCTCAAGTAATTTGGGAGATTTTAAAGTACATTTTAGAAGTCTAGTGGATAAAAGTCAAGAGAAGGAAGAACAGTACTTCTTTACCAACACGCTCTCCCATCTCATCTGCAGCTGTGTCTATGAGTAAAGTGATAGTGGAAGTGCTCAACAAACATTTGCTCCTAAAGCACACAGCCGTGGGAAGGCAGAAAAGTACGGGAGAAGAGCATTTTGTATCTGACATCGTGTTTATACCCCTCCACCTACAACAGCACCCCCTCCCCACAACACACACACCAAAGGAGTCTCTGGGATCTCTTCCACCAATAGCTACTGGGTTTTTTATAGTCCTTTTAGAGACCATATTCTCTCAAAAAATAATAAAGTTATATAACTTTATTATTGGTTATTGTTCTTCCATCCTTTCTCATTTCCTCCTCTCCATTCTTTAACTATAATATTTTAAAATAAAATGGACTTCTTACATTGTTTGTATTTAATGATGGCCCTACTGATGGGATTTGATGGAAATCTATGGATCAGATCTTGGGAATGGAGGGTAACCGGCTCCAGATGTACCAAAGTGGACAAGCCTC
Source organism: Mandrillus leucophaeus (assembly GCF_000951045.1). NCBI lineage: Eukaryota > Metazoa > Chordata > Mammalia > Primates > Cercopithecidae > Mandrillus > Mandrillus leucophaeus. The sequence goes on along the minus strand of NW_012101554.1, from coordinate 2,941,942 downwards.
AGTAAAAGCCTAAATATACAAAATAGAATAAAGTTCTTTATATATTTTTTCCAAAATGTAAGGAAGCTTTTCTTTAGCTTCTCTGAACCTATAATCCTGGGTATAATGATACACTGGCAAAATGATCTTCCTAACGTACTGATAGGCCTGGAGGCAGTTCACCATTTCAGTCAGACGAGGAGGCCAAGTCCACTGCTATACACACGTCAGGTCTGTAAAGTGGGGATAATAATCATACCTGCTTCATGGGCTCCCATGAGGATGAAATGAGCTAATGGGTATCCAGGAAGGGCTTCCAGATGCCAGGCCTGGCACCTAGCAGGAGCTCATGAAATAGGAGCTAGTGCTATAAGATTTTTAATACTGAGTATTCACAGCTCAACCCTTCTTGACCTACCTCATCAAAGTTGGCTCTTATTACAGTGTCCAGTATTCTCTGACAGTGTGTTCTGTACATCATGATAAAGGTAGAAACCTGTGGGGGTGGGTAGAGGATCAACAACAAAGACATACATTAATATCCATTGCTGCTGCCTTTGGACTTTCAGTTTTTAAGTCATTTCTTCCCTTTGGTGGGGGATGGAATTCACTTAACACCTGCTCAGCCTACTAGACCCAGGTGAGACTGATTTTCATTGGGTGGTATTCTCTGACCCTCAGCTCCCTCCTCTGTGCTCACACAGCACGAGTGGGTTTCTCCCTGAGATACGGAATGTGCTGGTTTCTCCTTCTGCCCCCATTTTCCATCCCCTGAGACTGTGAGCTCTAGGAAAACAAAAATGCTATCTTATTCATGCTCATGTATCCAGCACCTAGCACAGTGCCGGGCACACAGAGCTAAGCAGGGCTTATGGAACTAAATTCTCTTCATTGGCTGAGACCACTACAAAGTTGAAATCAGTGCATAGTTATATGAAGGTGATTCTGCCTAAGTCACCATAAGACATTTGGAAATTCTCTGCAATGTGCTTAGCAAAAAAAAAAAAAAAA
>NW_012101554.1:2939303-2940082 GCF_000951045.1 Mandrillus leucophaeus | reverse complement strand
TTATGAGCAAAAAAGAGCCTCTATTCAAGACTCCATCTCAAAAAAAAAAAAAAAAAAAAAAAAAGGTGCAATACTCCAAGGGAAACTTCCCCAAATTTGTTTTTCCAGTAACTTGCTCCAAATATTCCATGATCAAAACTATCAGATTCACTATACCTATAAAATCTTCTTTGACTGTTAGACTATGATTTCACCAAATCCCCTGCAGCACATGGGAAAATGAACTTTATCCTGTGGAAAAGCAATTCAGACGGGAGCGGTTCTTTCCTCATGAAATGAGACAGCATAAGATCATAGGACAGGTATGCAGGTAGACAGAAGATAGATGATAGGTAGATAGACAGATAGGCATACATGATAGAGATTGATAGAGCAAATTTGATTTTAGAATTGTTTTGGATTTACAGAAAAGTTGTAAAGATAGTACTGGGAGTTCCCATATGCCTCACCCCTGTTGTTAACATCTTGCATTGCTAGGATATATTTGTCACAACTAATAAACTGATGGTGATAAATTGTTATTAACTATAGTCCATGCTTTATTTGGATTTCTTTTCTTTTCTTTTTCTTTTTATTATTTTTATTTTTTTTGAGATGGAGTTTCGCTCTTGTTGCCCAGGCTGGAGTGCAATAGTGCAATCTTGGCTTACTGCACCTTCCGCCTCCCAGGTTCAAGCAATTCTTCTGCCTCAGCCTCCAGCTGGGATTACAGGTGCCCACCTCCACACCCAGCTAATTTTTTGTATTTTTAGTAGAGACAGGGGTTCACCATGTTGGCC
>NW_012101554.1:2925025-2938246 GCF_000951045.1 Mandrillus leucophaeus | reverse complement strand
CGCCACCACACCTGGCTAATTTTTGTATTTTTAGTAGAAACGGGGTTTCACCATGTTAGCCAGGATGGTCTCGATCTCCTGACCTCGTGATCCGCCCGTCTCGCCTCCCAAAGTGCTGGGATTACAGGCGTGAGCCACCACGCCCGGCCGGCCTGTGTTTTTCTTAATTAAAATGTGGTAGTCTCAAAGAACTGTATTTTTAAAAAGGTAAATTCGGTGCTTCAGTTGACACTGAATGTAAAACGGAGACCAGAACTTTTTATTAACTCAAAATGGGCTTAATATTAGCAATGTTTTCAATTAAGACTAACAAGGGATTGGAGGCTGCATTTTGTTTAGATTTTAGCTATAATCTATTGAGCATTAGCTATATGCCAGGCACTTTGCAAAGGATTTTGCATGCATCAATTTGTAAAATAACCAATAATGGAAATGATTACAGTCTTTCTACACATGAGAAACTGGAGCCAAGAAAGCTCAAATAATTCGTTTAAGGTCATATAGCTGTTTAGGGGAAGAACAGGTTCTTGAACACAGACAGGTCTTTTTGACTATGAAGTCACAGTGCTATCCTACTGAAAACACTGCAAGGTGGTCTTATAAACTTTGATTTTTATCAGAATCATTTATAAAGTTTAATCAAAATACAGATTCCTGGGCCCTCTCTCAGGACCTACTGATTCAGAACATCTGGGAATGGGGCCCAGGAATCAGCACTGAATCCAGCACCACAGGGGTAATTCTAAAGCACATCAGTTTGAGATCTCTGGTACTGAGTGCTTGACACACATTATCTTATTTAATCTCACAAAATCCCCATAAGGCTGGAATTAATTATTATCCCCATTTTTATAGATAAAGAAACTAAGGCCCAGAGAATTTAAGTCTCACACCGAAAATCACCTAGTGAGTAAGTAGCAGAGGCAGGATTTGAACCTCCCAAGTGCTTTGAACCACTAAGCCAGTGAGTCTCAAACTTTACAACTAATAAAAAGCACCTACAAAACATATTAAAATATCCCTGGTAGTCTAGTGGCTAGGAATAAAAGAAGAATAAAAAATACATATATGAAAATAGAGACTCCTGGGCCCTGCCCCACCCTTAAAGATTCCTGTTTAGTAGGTCTAGAGTAGATTTTCACAGTCCCATGGCAATATAAATGTTAGGTCATCCATGGACCTCGGTTTCAGAAACACTGCACAACATATTAACTACTTTTCTCTACCCGTGGAGATACGATGAAAGTCACAAAATAATACAGATGAGAAGGCATTTCGAATTATGGGAAGGGCTTTCGCGAGGAGGGAAGAGATGAGCACGTCAAAACCTTCCCTCTCCCCAACCCTCCTTTACTCCTGATACCATTCCGTGATATTTCTGCTTAGTGGGCATCTTGAATCTATGTGAATGCCTTCTGGGATGAAGAATTCAGACCCTCCGAAGGCAGCCCAGTTCATTTTGCCAGTATGGTTATCAGAAAATTCTTCTTTGTGCTGAGCAAAGTCTGCCTTCTGTGCCTTCCGTGTCTTCTACTACTTCCCAACTGTCATAACTGCCTTTCCACCTGGAAGTCACTCCGTGGGTGGGGGAGGAGGGGGCTTCCGGTGGCTTCAGGTGGGATGACAGTTATGACACACCACCCTAACCTTAAAAAGTTCACCTTTATAACTTCTTAAGAGCCAGATTATTTAATATGTTCAGACCAGACCACTTCTTGACTATTCAGAGATCACGTAGCTAAAATCAACAACCACAGTTAAGCTACTGCTCTGATCTTGAGTTCTTCTATTTCAGTTCTGTAGGGCACGACAACACATTCCTCACCGGCCACCCCCAGATTTCTTTTTTCTTTATTTCTTCTAAAAAAAGAGGGGGGGATACATGTGCAGAATGTGCTTTTTTTTTTTTTTTTCTTTAGACAGGTGTTGCTCTGTTACTCTGGCTGGAGTGCAGTGGTGCAATCTCAGCTCACTGAAACCTCTGCCTTTCAGGTTCAGGTGATTCTGCTGCCTCAGCCTCCTGAGTAGCTGGGACTACAGGGGCATGCCACCACGTCCGGCTAATTTTTGTATTTTTTGTAGAGATGGGGTTTCACCATGTTGGCCAGGCTGATCTTGAACTCCTGACCTCAAGTGATCCACCCACCTCGGCCTCCGAAAGTGCTGGGATTACAGGTGTGAGCCACTGCACCTGGCCCACCCCCCAGATTTCTTCTGTCATGGTCAATTTGCCAAGGGAGTTTCTCTATAAGGCCATGATGCAGGTTGGAGACAAGAGCTTCTTACTGCCTTTCAACTGGTCAAAGGTGGAGTATCCTTATGGAAGAGGATACAATAAAATTGATTATACAGAATTTTTAAAGAAGATATTGCCCAATTTGCCAACCTCGAGGTTAAAGAAAAAGAAAAACAAACAAAACAAAAACAGACTCTCCCATGTGGACAGAAGGAAATTTTCTCTGTTTATACAGGATGGGAAACTTCTCTGCTCTCTATTTACTATGTGTCTTTACTATTGCTACTCTTCTTAGAAATGAGCAACAAAGGTATTGGAGCCACTGATTCCTCAAAGACCAAGAGCTGGAGGAAAATAATTCCTTTTCATTTATTCCATATCCTTCTATCCATCCACTCTTCTGTTTGACCAACATTTTGAATTGACTACTATGTGTTTACCAGCAAACAAGGAAGAATCTGGCTTTTGTAATCTATAATCGTACCAAGGCTGAAACCTCACTTTTAAACAAATACCAAAATTTTAAAATTATAACTGAGGCTTTTTTTTTTTTTTCCAGAATAGTCATCTTGGAAAATTATTAGGAATTTATTCCAAGAGGTCCTTTGTTCAATAGTCTTCTGGAAATCCCTTTAGAGACTGATTCTAGAGCTTCTGAGCCACACCAAAAAAATTAGTCTCATTATTTTCAGAACTTTACCAAAAAAGGGTTCTTCCCAGTTTGATCAGCCATTTTCTTTCCCTACCTTGGCTCCAAAGTGAAACCCACCCTTGGAGGATGGGAATGTGCTGCCCAGGGGTGAGAGGAGCTGTTGACAGACAGGGGTTTGGCCCAGGGTGAGAGCACTGGACATGCTTCTGACACATCCTTCAAGACAAGTCTTATAAGTCCTATATGGTTGCCTTTCTAAAAACTTACAGTGTTTTACAGGTCACTATGTGCTGACCTGCTCAACATGGTCAAAATGCTTAGACATGCTGCATAATAAGGCACCCTCTAGTGGAGTCACCTTGTACATTAGCATAATAAGGGTTCTGAGAAGTCTTGCAGTAAAGGAAACTGTTAAACGTAGTGTTTACCAAACTTAAAGGGCCTGCTGCTCTTCTTCATGGAACACCTATTATCATCCAACAATTTTTGAAACATCCTTAGAGGCAAGTCCTATAAATCCAGATTTTCATGAAGGCCGAGCAGTACAGGAAGAGATTCGCTTCCCACGGACTCACACCTAGCAGACAAGTGTCTGCCCAGCCTTCTGCGCTCCCCTGCTCTTTTCTTCAATGTAACCTCCTCCGAAAGACCTTCCCTGGTCATTCCTCTTTTGTTGCTCTCTGCTACAACTTTCTTTGTCACAGTCTGATTCTCGGTTTTGTCTGTGTTTCCCACCAGAATGCAGGCTCCATGAGGGCAGCAACTGATTTGCTCCTGTGTTCCCAGTACCTAGCACCACGTATGTGACACACAGAAAGTATAAAGCATGAGTTGGTTGGTTGCTTGATGAAACTGATGAGTGGGAAGCCATGAGCCCTCATGGACCATGGTGCAGCTGCACCTTTCTGCCCCATCTCCCATGCCGGGAATAGCACAGTTTTGCTTCTCTGGTCTACTGGATACTATCAGAGCAGAGTTTACTCAGCAAAACAGTCCAGATAACCTGGTGATCATCCAAGAAGCCACAAGGCAATCCTTTCAAAGATGCCCAAGACTATTTTACAAAATATGCCTAAAAACAGGGTGGTATAAAATCAGATTCCTTAAACAGCAGAGCCAACTCGTCTTGGGCTTTTGGACAACCTCTCTTTCAGGAGTCCTGAGAGAGGGGCCCTGGCCATGATAAAGCTCCTCCATATTCCCTCTAGGCACAGACTTCTGCCAGGCCTGCAGACAGAGCTCAGGATAAAGAACCAAAGGTCTGGCCTGTCTCAAGGCCCATAGATGTGCGCTCTGCAGGTGGAATGGCCGTCCGGTGCTTACTTTGACTGTCCTCGGGTCCCGAGTCTTCTGGTGGTTAACTGAGGAAACTGCTGCCTTATGATCTGTAAGTCAACACAAGAATCAGTTACCCATTGGGAAGAGTTGGGAGCACAGTGACTGAGTTTCATAAACAGCCATCTACAGAAGGGAGGAAAACATAGGTCCTTGGTTGCAATGACTTAATAGGAGTCTGTGAGGACCCTGGAGAAGACTACTGGTGTCAGAGTGGGGAGTGCTTGGATGGTTGTGGGGCTCTGGATACTACAGGGGTCTCACTTGGCCACTCTGTGCTTCAGCCCCTCCTACTCATAATGGAAGGAGAATTCTGGTTGGTCTAGAACATGCCACTCCCCTGTTTAAAACCCTCCAGTGGTTTCCATGGCAGCTGGAACTAAAACCCAAACTTAGCCTCTGTAACTCATCCTGCTTACCTGGCCTTCTTCTCTTACAATTCTCACCTTTACTCACCAGATTCCAGCCACACTGGCTTTTTATTGTTTTCTCTATTACTGAAACACATGGGCATTACTCCACATGGTGGGGTGGCGGGGAGGGGGGCTTTGTACTGCAGCCAGGAGTGGAATTTCACTCAGCTCTTCACAAGACTGCCTCCTCTTAAACCATTCAGGTGTCTGGACAATGTCCTTCTGCCCAGAGGCCTTCTTGACCAGCCAGTGTGGAGTATCACAAGGGTCACATGGCCCTGCTTTGTCTTCTTATCACTTAGCACTATCTGAAGTTATCTTGTTCCCTTACTCTCTGGGTGCTTAGTTTATGTCTCCTCCTACTTGAACACATGCTCCATGAGAGCAAGGACCTCATGCAGGGTTTGGCACATGCAAAGACCTCAATCCACATTTGTTGAATGAAGGAATGAAAGCCTGGGGGTATCTTTTTTCTGTCTGCAGAGCAGAGGATGATAATTGCTGTTGCCCAGGACAGCCACATCAATTCACAAGAAATCTGTGAAGAGAGAGCATTTCTCAAGGTGAAAACACAACCATGGGGCGCCTTTCCTTGGGGTTTAAGATGATGTTTGTGGAGAGGCATGACTGGGCAGGGGTTACGTGCAAGAACTCTGGAACTCAACTACCTGAATTGAATGCAAGTTCAGGCATTGGTTAGGCTGGGTGCCCTTGGGCAAGTTATTTAGCATCCACGTGACTCAGTTTCCCCATTTGTAAAATAGGAATGATAATAACCTCTAGAGTTATTGTGAAATTTAAAAAAGTGAATGTACGTTAATGGCTGGCAGTAGTGCTTGGCAGTTAGTTAGGTGCTTAATAAATGTTACCCATTATCACCACTGATTGTCCTGATGACCCTTTTACTTCCAGGGATTTTTCGAATGTAACAAAGACTCCCTTCCCTCCTGGTACAGCATTGAGCAGGCATGCATGGTCAGAGAGAGTAAGCCTTCAGGAGAAGAGATGCTGTTGCTGATTTCTTATTGGTAGGGTATAAGCCTTGAGTGTTTTCTCTAGGGATGGGGGTGAATCTCTATTCATCTATTCACCCCTCTTTTATCCACATCAATACTCTCATTGATTGATTTACTCACTCACTCAACAAATATAGACTATGACCCTGTTAGCTGTTTGAACTTGGACATACTATTTAACCTCTCTGTGCCTGAATTTCCTCCTGTGACATTTGAGGACTAAGGGGTTGTGTAGTCTTCCCCTAATTGGAGGGCTCGGTGTTGGTGATCTCAACTAAAATGGCATCGGTGGGATCGATAGAAGTGCACAAATTAGTGAGAAATTGAGAACCTTGAACAGGTAGCAGGAAGACTGACCATTTCTCTACACTGGGGAGCTGACCACGTCCAGTGTGGAGAATGGGTGGGGCAGCATTTCAGTATCTGAAAATGGTCGACAAAAAGATGCACCTCACAAGAATGTTTAGAGAATCTAATGTGGTAGCATCATGAAACCACTTTTGGAAGTAAAAAAGGCTTTTAAAATACCATCTCGTGGTGATAATACTGAACAAAATGATGCAACAAGTCTCTGAATTATTTAAGGGTACCACTTTGTAGGCAATAAATCCCCTCTCTTTAACTCTGACTTTTGTAAACTGAGGATCCAAGCTTTTTACTTTATGTCCCTCTCATATTGTTGTGACCTGAGTAAAAGGCAGTGATTCAAGATGAGGTCAGTAACAGTGCTCTTTAAACACCTTGTCTAGCAGTGCTGCCTAAGACTGCATCCAGGTTTAGTGGCCTCATCGCCTTGGATTTGTATTAACCTGTAGCCAAGCCCTTCAGACTTTCATCATATGAATGGCTTCAGAGCCAGGATTTGAAGCAGCTGTTCACAAAGACACACTACTGAACAGACTAGACATGCTAATAGAGATAGAAAGAAAACAAGGGAAGCATAAAAATTGAGCCAGGGGATTTTTCACATTGGTTAAAAGTGGGTTCTGAGTTTCCTAACCACCCAAGCAAAGAAGATAACACAATAGAGTGCCAAGAATCCCAGTATCAATATAAGTCTAAACTAGTTCCTTAGAAAAAGTAGAAATTTTTCTATGTTTAGGTCTGGAAAATTTCTCCTATACAAATGGACACAACAGTAAAATATCATATTTTTTGTTTTCTGTTTTTCTGAGACAGAGCCCCCACTCTGTCGCCCAGGCTGGAGTGCAGTGGCACGTCTCGGCTCATTGCAGCCTCCGCCTCCTGGGTTCAAGTGATTCTCCTGCCTCAGCCTACCAAGTAGCTGGGACTACAGGTGCCCACCAACACAACTGGCTAATTTTTGTATTTTTAGTAGAGACAGGGTTTCACCATGTTGGCCAGGCTGGTCTCGAACTCCTGACCTCAAGTGATCCGCCCACCTCAGCCTCTCAAAGTGCTAGGATTACAGGTATGAGCCACTGCGCTCGGCCAGTAAGGCACCATGTTTAACCCTCTGTTATTCACAGACATTTTGGAAAGGATAATATTCAGTGCTGTCAAGGCTGTAGTAAAACTGGAATATGCAGATGGCTGATGATGTAATTTATTAGCACAACCCTTCCCCAAAGCATTTTTAAAATACATAGGAAGCCATAAAGTACTCATATTTTTGATCTATTAATTCCAAGGAAATAATCTACAATAAGAAAAGCTAAATGTGAGGCTACTAATGAGAGTGAAAAATTTGAAACAACATAAAAGTCTAATGATAGGAAACTGTCTAAAAACATGATAGCATATATATACCCTGTAGAAATTATGAAATAGCCATTAAAAATGATGGTAACAAAAACTGTATCACAACACAGAAAATGCTTATAATGTTAAATGAAATAGCAGATCTCAATCTATGTTTATGTTATATAACAGAATTATTTATAAAAATATAGGAATAAACAGGTAATGTGGTAAAATGAAAGTGAATATTCATTAGGGTATTGGGATTGTGGGTAGAACAAAAAGAGTTTGTATATTTATGTACTAAATCAACTTTTTTTTTTGCAAATAGAAAAGGATTTCCTTGTTGAAATAACAGTGAAAGTTCAAGATAATCTCGGAAGAAGCACCTAAAATCTACCAGAATGTTATGTTGGTTTTTTTTTCTTTCTTTCCTTTTTTAAAAAATAAATCATTTCCTATTTTCTATAAACAATATGTAGATAATTAAAGAAAGCAGCATTGTTTTGTTTGGTTGCTAAGTCTTATGATTACTTAATTTAAGAGACTGGGCTAAGCTCTGAAATCTTTCTAAGTGTTTATCCAAATGGTATCCTACATAACATCTATAAAGCAACACAGGCCAAGCCCCTGATGCCTGGCCCTAGGTTAAGGTACCAGGGGTTGCTGACTATATTCTAGAGATGTGCCAGAAGGCCCCTGGGGAATGACTGGCCTTCTGGAGCCATTTGTTCTACCCCTGTGAGGCAATAACATGTACAATCAGTGTGTTTATAATTCTATGCACTGTGATCTTGAGGAATTATCAAGCCATAGCATGGGGCCTGGGAATTCACGGATCAATTCAATCTATGACTCCCTTCATTCCTGATGTTTTTTACTTATTCTTTTTGAGTAATGTATAGATCAATACATGCAGTTTTAGAATCTGTGTGACCAGCATCAACCTCTGCTGAGTTACTTAAGACAGAACAGGAGAGTCCTCCCTGACTCCTCTCTTCCTAACACTGCACAACCCCTACTGATTCGGCCTTCAGGACGTCTCCCGAACTTAGCCCCTTCTCTCTATCTGCCCTTACCCCCACTACTGCACTAGTCCACTGTGATCTCTCACTGCTTGGACCACAGAAACATTCTTCTAACTGGTTTCCCTGCCACCAGTCTTGTTGCCTCACCAATGGGATTTGTTTTTTAAATTTTTTTCAGACAGGGTCTCTCGCTCTGTTGACCAGGCTGGAGTAGTAGTGCTATCCTAGCTCACTGCAGCCTTGAATTCCTGGGCTCAAGAGATCCTCCTGCCTCAGCCTCCAGAGAAGCTAGGACTATAGGTACATGCACCACACCCGGCCTCAGCAGCAGGATCTTTCTAAAATGCCAATGTGATCATTCACTTCCTCATTGAAAATGCCGGGTGTCTTCTCGCTGCCCACTCTGAATAAAAATCCAGGCTCCTAAGGCTGGTCCATGAGGCCCTCTGTGATCAACTCCCACCCAGCTGCCCAGCCTAAAATCCAGCCACTCCCCAGAGCTCCAGGCTCATGTTGCTCCCACATCCAAAATGCTGTTCCCTGTGCCTGGAATGCCAAGGCCACACTGTTTCCACTCACCCCCAAGGAACTCCCTAGCTTTCTCGGAGCCTCTCCCACTTGGCCTGTGGCCCTTCCCATGCAACCTTAGCTGCCTCCTTTCTCTGTTTTCCTAGTGAATTGGGAAACAGTGGTATACAGTGGTTAGGCACACAGGCTTCGAAGTCAGGCTCACCCACGTTCCAGTCCTGGCTCAGGCACTGTGCTAACCACTTTACGTGTATTATCTCAGTTGATCATCACAATCCAGTGCCAGGTTTCACTGCTATTCCCTCGGTATAGATGAGTAAACTGAAGCTTAGAGAGGCTAAGCAACCTGCACAAAGCCACACAGCTCAGATGCAGACCTACGATTTGAATGCATCCAGTCCGACTTAACACTCTACCACCACAATGTTACGGTTTTCTGGATGAATGAAAATGTCCCCAAGCCTCTCATTCCTTCCTTTAACAGCAACCTTTATTTCTTTTATGTCATATTCCTGCATTTACACATTGGGTGTGTTTGAGGAATGAAATGATTTTTCGTTCTCATCGACTCTTCAGTGAAGATTTATCTTCTCTTCTTTTCACGCTGACCCTCTTGGAAATGTCCTGGTGGCCTCTGCTATGAACAGGATCTGAGGGCCCTGCACCCAATAGGCTAGGGAAGGTGGGAAGCAGCTGAGGGGATGGTGACATCAGCAGGCAGCCCCGTGTCTCCTCCTGGATGAAATTTACCTGCATCCACTCAAGTGGCAATCTGGCAGTGAAATGCTCCTGCTTAATAAAATGCTAATCAAAAATCATTGTTTGCATAATTGAGGTCCCCAAGTAGGTTTACTGAAGGAATGATCCAGATCATTACCTGTCTACCTAAAGGCCTCTGGCAATTCTCCATGGTCACCTGACTTAGCAGAGGTTCTTTTGATTGAAACTCAGACACCACTCTCTGCTTCCATCTTTTCTCCCTAAATTTCCTTCCATGAACTCGAGGTTCTGTCCAAGTCAGACTACTTGGTGCTGCTCTATTCCCTGAATGCTGCTTCCCAGGCCCATACCTCTGCACTTTCTACCTTCAACTCTCTCTCCCTCCTTACTACCTGCACCCTCAGAGCCTATCCAGCCACCCAGCATGCACTCCGCTGCTCTATGAGCCTTTCCCCGTTACCTGACCACACCAGAGCTCGCCCTTCCTCAAATCATGATTGTACGTGCCACTTGTACGTGCCACTTGTACATGCCACTTCCAACCTGTGACCAAGTTCTACCCTCTATCTTCATATCCTGATTCTACCCATATCCTCCTATCTCCATGCATCCCAGGACCACGGTCTTGCACCTGGATTGCTGCAGTGGTCTCACTGGCCCTGCTTCCTGTCATGCCCCGTCACGACCACTTCTCCATGAAGCCTCTAGACAGAATCCAGACCCACCAGGTCCTGCCTGATTGGCCCTGCCTTTGTTCCAGCTTACCTCTGCCCTTCCTCTCCCAATTCCTGTGCTCTGGCCATGCGGAATGGAACTTCTTCCAAGTTTCATGAACACACTATGTTCTGTCTTACTCTGGCCCTTCCCACAGGATGTTCTCATTGTCCGGAGCCCTTTCTTCACACCCTTTTTCTGCCTAATGTGTACTTATCCTCACATCTCAGCTTGTGCCTTACTTCCTCCCAGAAACTTTCCCTGAGCCACTTGTTTGGGTGACCATAGTTATGCAATCCACAGGATCTTTTTTTTTTTTTTAATTAAAGTTGACAAACAAAATTGTGTATATTTATGGTGTACAATATGATGTTCTGAAATATGTATACATTGTGGAATAGCTAAATTGAGTTAATTAACATATGCATTACCTCCCATACTTGTTATTTTCTGTGGTGAGAACACTTAAAATGTACCCTCTTAGCAATTTTCTTGTCTTCTTGTTTCTTTTTTCTTTTTTTGAGGCAGAGGCTCACTCGTCACCCAGGCTGGAGTGCAGTGGCGTGATCTCAGCTCACTGAAACCTCTGCCTCCTGGGTTCAAGTGATTCTTGTGCCTCAGCCTCCTGAGTAGCTGCGATTACAGTCATGCACCACCATGCTCAGCTAATTTTTGTATTTTTAGTAGAGATGGGCTTTTGCCATGTTGGCCAGGCTGGTCTCAAGCTCCTGGCCTCAAGTGATCCACCCATCTCTGCCTCCAAAAGTGCTGGGATTACAGGCCTGAACTACGGTGCCTGGCCAGCAATTTTCAAGAATACATTGTTATTAACTATAGTTACCATGCTGTGCAGTAGATCTCTTGAACTTACTCTTCCTGCCTAATTGAAAGTTTGTATTCTTTGACCAAATTTCTCCAACTTCGCCACCCCCATAGAATCTTTTTAAATAATCAATGTTACTTAGCTTTGTAAAGTCCTTACCTAGACCTGTAAGATTCCACACAAACTAGATCTCCAGTCTCATTTTCCCCACATTCAACAAGCTGCAGCCTCAATAATCATAATAGGTTGGCTAATGGTACAAAGCTTGGATTCATTAACCAGCAGATATCTACTGAGATTGTGCTATAGGCCGGACATTTTGCTAGGCACTGAGGAACACACTGAGCAAAACAGAAACCGCCTCTGTTCAAGAAGCTTACATTCTAGTGTGAGAAGACTAAAACTAAATGAAAAAGTCAATATATCTTCTATCAGGTAAGTGCTCCAGAGGGGAACACAAAAGCAGGGCGAGGGGAGTAAAGAAAATGGAGATGGAGGCCGGGTGTGGTGGTTCACGCCTATAATCCCAACACTTTGGGAGGGCGAGGCAGGCGGATCACGAAGGTCAGGATTTCGAGACCAGCCTGGACAACAAGGTGAAACCCTGTCTCTACTAAAAAGATGCAAATTAGTTGGGCGTGGTGGCACATGCCTGTAATCCCAGCTACTCAGGAGGCTGAGGCAGGAGAATTGCTTGAACCTGGGAGGCGGAGGTTACAGTGAGCCGAGATCACGCCACTGCACTCTAGCCTGAGTGACAGAACAAGACTCTGTCTTAAAAAAGAAAGAAAGAAAGAAAGAAAATGGAGGTGTGGGTGTTATTTTGTTTGGGGCGATTAGGACTCCATGATCATGTGGCATCTGAGTGGTGACCTAAAGGAAGTGAGAGAATGAACTTTGTGGATATCTGGGGGAAGGAAACTGCAAGAAGGAATAGCCCATGGGAAGGCCCTGGGTGGGAGCTTATCTCATTTGTTTCAGGAAGAACGAGGAGGCCCATGTGGCTGGAGCAGAGCCGGTAGGCGAGGGAATGGCAGGAGGAGAGGTTGGGGGGCTGGAGGGGTTCGCAGGGCCTTGCAGGCCTTTGTAAGCATGTCTGCTTTTACTCTTAGTGAGATGGGAAGACTTCAGAGGGCTTTAAGGAGGGGAGTGGGGAAGAAGATCTGACTTACCATGCAAAAGGGTCACCCTGGCTGCTGTGGTGTGGAGAACTGACTTAGGGGCAAGGGTGGAAGCAGGGAAACCAGTTGGAAGGCTACTGCAGCAGTCCAGGTGGGAGAGAAGGTGGCTCGGTGCATTAATTCATTGACTCAATGAATGAAAGAATGAAAGAATCATTCCTCTTTGATTGGCCATTGAAGTTGTCTCCAGCATTGTGTTAATGCAAATAATGCTATAAGCAATATCTTTATGTGTCATGATTTTTGTTTTTTATCCTGGATACTTTGTTTTGGGATTTCCTCCTCATAATAGTTTCTCAAAGATGGAGCTGCTTTATCCAAGGGGAGACACATTTCAGTGTTCTTAAAACACACTTTTATAAAGTATAGGACAGCATTAACACTTTATAAAAATGTGCTAAATTGAAAAGCCACAAAAGACCTTTTGCTCTTTCTTCCATTTGAGCATCAGGTTCTTCATCTATAAAGTGGGGATTATAACACTCGCTCAGCTTATCTCACAGGCTTGTAGCAGAATCAGAGAGCCTAGACACTGGGTACCCAGGCTTGCCTCTTGGGACTTCACCAGCCGGAAGTAGGACAAGAGTGGAGGGCAAGAGCTCAACCTCAGCAGCCTTTCACAGCCCGCTGGCTGAACGGGAGCGAGGAGTGACCAGCTGCCAGGGAGGGGCCGGAGCAGGGGGTCCGTATCTACTAACACTCCTCTCTGCCTCTCTAGTGACTCGACCTCTGGTTATCATTATTTTCTAGCCCTTTCTCTTCACTGATGGAGTTAGCCCTATCTACTTCCATCCTTTCATGGATTTGCAGACGCTCCTCATTCAATCTAGTTTTGGGGCTTTTGTGGTATATTACGCTTTCCCAAGGAACATAT
>NW_012101554.1:2923543-2924975 GCF_000951045.1 Mandrillus leucophaeus | reverse complement strand
AATGGAATCAGTAGATGTCCTTCCACACACTGAAGGAGATACACTCATGTAGAATAGAGTCAAGTATGCTGAACACAGTTTAAAAATGAGAGTTGTGGGTCTTATTTCAGGGTCATTTTAGGTGTGGGAAAAAGATGTGTATAAGAGACAGCTTCCATCCTTTCATGGATTTGCAGACGCTCCTCATTCAATCTAGTTTTGGGGCTTTTGTGGTATATTACGCTTTCCCAAGGAACATATTAGTGTAGTTGGAATATTTGGTTCTGTTTGTGAAAATTCTTTTACCTAAAAGTATCTGATGGCCAAATCTCCTCCTCCTCCTCCTCCCAAGAGAGAAAAAGGCAATCTCAAAGAAATGAGAGGCAAGGGAGTTTGTTGTGAGTAGGGGATGGGGGATGGGTGGAAGTGCTGCTGTATCACATCACATTCTGCCCAAATGCAGGTCAAGACTTTTCCCACTCTGAGCAAAGAAAGGGCTGCTGCAGATAGCACCTCCTCCTTGCAGCTGCAACAAAAACCTGTGAGAAGGGGGTTTGGCTTTTTTTTTTTTTTTTTTTTTAAATGTTTCTTATGGGCTGCAAATTATAAATTATTCTCTTCTCCTTTCACCAAATAATAAACTGGTCCCTGAATCTGAAAGCCCAGCACAATTTAGTTTGAGTCTCAAAATGCAGGGTCGGTTCAGCCCCGCTCAGGCTGCTCAGCTTTTAATTTCTGGAGCAAGACTCAGCAAACAGTAAAACACTTTTGTGGAGCTGTGAAAGTTGAGCTTCGCTGTTTGATAAATGAGCAGACAGGCAGGCAGCCCCTCTTTCTTTTTTTGTATGGATTCAATGAAGCCTGCCTAAAGAACGCCACATGCTGTTCTAGCTACTGATCTAACATTCCGCAACATCCCAGCCTTCCAAATTCCCTTTAATTACTCATGAATCCCACCCTTCTCTCTTTCAGCCTGGGCAGACAGAGCTGGGGGCTCCACGGGGATGGGGGTGGGAAGCAGAGCAGCTCTGGAGAACTACTCTCTCTGGGGCAGTTAGAGTTCTTCAGGTGGTGGTGGCCATGTCACTCATCTCCCCTGTCCGTTCTCCTCCCCATACACCGCACTCCTGTTGAAGGTAACCCAGCATGCAGGATACTCTTACATCATTTTGTGGGTGCAATTTTTTAAAAGAAACACGAGTTTTAAGCAAGAATTTCCGAGATGATATGTCCAAACAATTGCCCTTCTAATTTAAGATGAGGAAGGGAAAGAGTGAAAAAGGGAACTGTCAGCCACTGAGCATCACTAAGCACCATGCCCTAAATGAGGTGTTTTTATACGCGGTAGTACATTTCGTCTTAGAAATGGAGGAGGCCGGGTCCGGTGGCTCACACCTGTAATCCTAGCACTTTGGGAGGCCGAGGTGGGCGGATTGCCTGAGCTCAGGAGTTC
>NW_012101554.1:2834757-2922618 GCF_000951045.1 Mandrillus leucophaeus | reverse complement strand
CCCTCATTGTGAATGACACCCCCTGCCCCACTGCCTCTCTTGGTGTTGCTTCAAGAGATACCCCCAGAGCCACCAAGGAAGGCCATTCAGTCTCATCACTCTACATAATACAGCCTTCAATTTTGACCCCAAATAATATGATCTTGATCAGCTTGATCTCCAAACTTAGTCATCAGGCTTTTGTTTTCAAAAATTCCACCCACCCTCAGTAGGTAAAGATTTGCCATCAACAAGAAGTGATCTAAAAGAAATTCTAATGTAATGGAATCAGTAGATGTCCTTCCACACACTGAAGGAGATACACTCATGTAGAATAGAGTCAGGTATGTTGAACACAGTTTAAAAATGAGAGTTGTGGGTCTTATTTCAGGGTCATTTTAGGTGTGGGAAAAGAAGGCTTTTCGAGTAGCAAGAAATTAGAAATTTAATACAATGACAAGTTCCTGTTTTATAACCATGTATTGTGGAAATCTCATGGCATATTTTTAAAAACACACATAAGAAACAATTCTTTGAACAAAAGAGAGAAATGATTAGGGAAAGAAGTTGGCTAAAGGGAACTAATGGTCACAAATTTAACTCTGAAAGCGGAATATTCACTTTTTTTCTTTTGACAATAAACCTAGTCTATTTTTCCGAAAAGAAAAAATAATTAAAGTGGTGATATGAATGGGGACTGTAAAAGATCCTATCTCAATGCTTCCATATTAAAATGAGTGTTTGCTGGGGTCATTTTACTATACTGACATAACTCTTACCTATTCAACAATTTTTATGGCACTTCCTGGGTGCCAGGAACTGGGGAATGAAAGGGTTAGGGAATGCTACAGATTCCACAGGAAATTCCCTAAGAGAATTTGCAAAATTTCTATAAGAAATTCATACTGAGTGCAACGAGACAGAAGTGGAATTTCAAATCATGCATATGGATTGATGAAGGATTCCTTGAAAAGCCCCAGGGCTGGAAAGGTAACAGTGAATCTGTTGCCCCTTGAGGGGTACCATGGATGGCAATAACAAGAATTCCAAAAATCCATATGTGAACCCCTCATTGTCCTCAGGGTGACTGGATATGTGTCACATGTACATGAGAGAAGACAGTCATCACACACTGATTTAGTTAGAATGAGGTGAGTTACATAAGATACAGGTTAAGTCAAAAATGGAATAATTCTGAAGATGATAATAAGAGAGGGCGAGGGTGGTGATGGCAGCATGTGTGTGATGTAGGACATTTTTAGAACAATTGTTCTCAAAATTGTTCAGAAAGAAGAGCACCTAGAAAGGCTGGAACACTGATAAGGTAGTGATAATATATTAAAAACATGATGTGTTCAAGTCATGAAATGTTGCTATAATAAACTGAAGTCCTAACTAACAAGCATTGAGTGTTTATATTTATCAGGCTCTGTGCTAAGTAGCCCTTTTACAGTCATTATCTCAAGAGTTCTCCAGGTGATTGATTGCTATCAATATTCCATTTTACAGATGAGGAAACTGAGGCTCAGGACTGTTAGGAAATTATCTGAGCTCACACAGCCGCTAAGTGGTATAATCAGGATTCAAATTCAAACCCAAACAGTTTGACTTCAGAGTTTTATATGGTACTACACACACATACACACACAGACACACACACACAAAAACACCTTAAAAAACCTGGTGTGAAATCAGGCATTCTGACATGGACACCCCACAGCAGATTAAAAAAAATTAAGAAAAATATATGCAAGAATTAAAAGTAGAAGGAAAGTCTATGTACATGTTTTTTTCCCTTTGATAACTAGGAAAAAGACCATCTTTGAAGAATCCTAAAGATGCCTCAAGAGTGCCCTCATCTTCTACTGTGTCAGTTCAGGGGTGTGCGAGTGACCCCAGGTCAGGGTGGGAGGAGGGTGGGCAGACTGGTGGGACTAGAAGAGGGCCAACATGTAAATGAGGGGGTCTCCATCCTCCTCTCCAATGCAGGTAAGTGCAGCTGATGAAGCACAGGTCCCCAGAACACACTTGGCTTTTTTTCCCCATTGCTCAAGGATGGTCAGCAAGGAGAAAGAAGCCAAATCTTCAAGGATGAGCCACCCACAACCCAAACTGCCAATTACCCATGTCCTCACTGGAAAAATGCAGGCTCTAAATAAATTCAATTCATACAAGCACATCTGTCACCCCAGCTTCCCTTTGTCCAGTCTCTCTACCTCTTACTGGTGTCTCTTCCCCACTCTCAGCCCCACCACTGGATCCAGTGTGGGTGAGGGGGAGACCTGCCACTAAATGTAGGAAATGGGGAAAACCACTCAGTCCGTCTGAGCTTTAATTTCCTCATCTGGAAAGTGAAGGGATAGCATCAACTGATCTCTAAGTCTCCTTAATAGATTAAACTCATACATACTGAAGTGTTAGTAAGTGATAAGTATTAATGAATGAACTTATTCTGTTCTAGTTGCATTTTTACAGATTTAAAGGAGTGGAATTCAGGAATTTAAGACATCATTAAGCCTTTATTTTGGAAGGTATATTTTCGAGGCCAAATGGCCTCTCCACATATTCAAATTATACTATATCACAACTATCTAGTGCCTATCCATAAGCCAGCCTTTTCCTGAAAAGTTCAGCAAATTCCTGACCATGAATCATGTCACCCTCCACGGTCTTTAGTGATCACATTGTACCACCTATGTTACTTCCCATGAGCTCATAATTTAAGAGAATAACCTATACTTTTCCAGGATCCTGAGTTCCATTTCATAGCTGTAGCATATACAATGATACATGGATGTGTGAAATGCCCTTATGTGGATAAAATGGCTAGTTGCCTACTCCTTCCCTACTAAACCCTAATTATTTTTTTCCCTTTCATCCTTAGTCCAAGATAAATAAATCCTAATTATTTATTTAAATTAAAAAAACTTTAAGAGATGGGCTCTCACTGTGTTGCCCAGGCTGGACTCGAACTCAGGGGCTCAAGCAATCCTCTCACCTCAGCCTCCTGCCTGAGGAGCTGGAACTATAAACCTGCACCATTGCACCTGGCTCAAACCATTGTTTTTATTCCAGGATAGAGTGGACCACATTTTCTTGCCTTCCTGATAGCCAAAGGCAGACAATGAGATGTAAGGGAAAATCACTGGGCTGGGTCCTGGGAAAGAGTCTAAAGAGGGCTGACTGAACTGGGAACTTTGACTTTTCTCCCCTCACCCCATTTTTTTCTACTTCTTTCCTGGAAGATAGTCTTTGGAGTCTAACAGTCATTTTGGACCATGAGGTGATATAGAAACTGGAAGCCATCTACTAGAAAGGGCAGAGCACAAAGACAGAAAGAACCTGGGTCTCTGATGCTCTTATAGAGCTGCTCAACTACAGCTGGGTTACCTTCTTCTAGACTTAGTTTATGTGAGAAAAGTAAGACCACTAATTTATTTAAGCCACTATTGAGGAATGGGGAGGGACACCTTTCCCCACAGCCCCAATTTCTATAATAACTCAGAGACCTTCTGGTTTCCACCCAGGATCTACTTTATAGAGAACGCTCCAGTGTTTAGCTCCTTTGCATTATCAGAAATCCGATATTGACAACATAGGCCCTGGAGCCAACTACCTCATCTTTAAATGGGAATAAAAACAGCATTTTGACTTCCAGTTTCTGGTTCTGTATATAAGAAGCTTTGAAGTCACCACTTCATCCTAACGAGTAAAAATCAAAACAAACTGAAAAATCAACAATTCTTCTTGGGTCCCTAAGAGAGGGGAGGACACAGAGCAAACTACTGCCCCCAAGATTGGAGAGACAGGCAAATACAGGGAGTCGTGGCTTCCTGGAGCAGAGACTCAGGAGTGGGAACTGCCTCAGGAGCCAGTGCTGGGGTAGGAACACCTGAATTGTAATTGATGTGTTGTGAAGGCTTAATGCAGACAAGGCTGAGAGTTAAAAAATAACTCCAGGGAGGCCCAATCATAGAGGAACCCACACAATATTGAGAGATGTACCTCTAGGAGTGTGACCAGATTCCCACAGTAAATATCAGAGCAAAAGTCCCTCATGCTTCCGGCAGGCGGGGGAAGAAAAGGGCCCATTTTGAAATATGCCGGAGCACTCTGTTCTTAACAAGGCCCGCTTTCAGGAGAAGCTAGTTAACCAGAGCCTAATCTGCTGGGGTATTATCAGAGCCTAACTGACTTGGGAGAAGGGAAATACCCAACTCCAGTCAGCTCTAGCCTTCCATGCAGAGAAGGAAATAACGGAACACCAGTCAACTCTAACCTTTCATGTGAAAGAAGGGAAATATTCAATTCTAGCCAAATTTAGCCATCCTATGACATCTAAGAGGGAGGGAAAAAATTGAGAAACACTTGTAGCAAAGTTCACAGTCCAGAGGCATAGGCTCACTAAAGGATTGAGACCTAATCACAGGACAATAGATTGCTTCCCCGCCACAACATGCCTTACCATCACATGACTAAAGGTGATTTACAGCAATTCCTTTCTTACCTGGCCCATCATGTTCAGCCACCAAGAAAAAATTACAAGGCATGCTAAAACACAATTTAAAGAAACAGCAAGCATCAGAACCAGAGAAGGCAAAGATGTCGGAATTTGACCAGGAATTTAAAACAACTGTGATCAATTTGCTAAGGGCTCTAATTGATAGATTAGACAGCATGTAAGAACAGATGGGCCATGTGAGCAGAGAGAGAAATCCTGAGAAAGAACCAAAAAGAAATGCTAGAGATCAAAAACACTGTAATAGAAATGAAGAGTGACTTTCATGGATTTGTAGGTGACTAGACACAGCTGAAGAAAGATTCTCTGAGTTTGCGTATATATCAACAGAAACATCAAAAACTAAAAAGCGAAGAGAATAAACACTGAAAAACAGAACAGAACATCCAAGGACTATGGGGCAACTACAAAAGATGTAAATACACATAATAAGAATATCAGAAAGAGAAAAAAGAAGCAAAGAAATATGTGAAACAAAAATGACTGAGAATTTTCCCAAATTAGTGTCAGACACCAAATCACAGATTCAAAAAGCTAAGAGAACACCAAGCAGGATAAATGTCAAATAACAAACAACAAAAAACCAAGTCACAGGAAAACTACATCAAAGTATATCATTTTCAAACTATAGAAAATCAAAGATAAAGAAAAACATCCTGAAAAAAGCCAGAGAGAAAAACAATCCAGTTACCTATACAGGACAAAGATAAGACTATCTTTTGACTTCTGCTTGGAAATCATGTAAACAAGAAGAGGGTGAAATGAAATATTTAAAGTATTGAGAGGAAAAAACCTACCAACCTAGGTTTCTGTACACTGAGAAATTATCCTTCAAAACTGAAGTAGAGTAGAGACTATCTCAGACAAACAAAAATTAAGGGAATTTGTTTTCAGTAAACCTGACTTGCAAGAAATGTTAAAAGAAATTCTTTAGGGAGAAGGAAATTGATATAGGTCAGAAACTCAGATCTACACAAAGAAAGGAAGAGGACTGATGAAGGAATAAGTGAAGTAAAATAAAAACTTATTTTTCTTGTTTTTTAATGGATCTAACAGATGACAGTGATTCAAAATAATAATGGAAACAAAATATTTGATTATATGTGTATATCAATTAAAACACCTATGTGAGTATGTGTGTATGTGACTTTTTACAGAGGGCACCAAAGTTAAGATTTTCTCATTATAAGGTGCTCACCCTTCTTGTGAAGTGGTATAGTGTTATTTGAAAGTGGGCTCGCATTAGTTGTAAATATATATTGCAAATTCTAGATGGCCATTTAAAAGATTTTTTATGTTAAAGTATAACTGATATGCTAATAAAGGAGAAAAAAATGGAATGATATGAAATGCTCCATTAAAACCACAAAGGGCAGCAGAAGAGTGGAAGACAAAAATAGTAACAAATAACAAGGGTAACAAATAGAAAACTAACAAATATGGTAAATATTAATCCAATTTTATCAATAATCACTTTGAAGATCATGGTCTAAATGCATCAATTAAAAGACAAAGATTGCCTGAGCAGTTCAAAAAACAAGACCCAACTATATGTTGTCTATAAGAAACCCACTTTAAATATAAAGACCCATATAGATTAAAAGTAAATGAATGGAGAAAAATATACTATGATAATACTAATCAAAAGAAACAGGAATAACTATATTAATTTCATATGGAGCATACTTCAAAGCAAAGAAAGTTATCAAGGATAAAGAAGGGCATTATATAATTATAAAAGTATCAATCTCCAAGAAGACACAACAATTCTTAATATACATGTGCCTAATAACAGAGCATCAGACTACATGAAGCCAAAACTAATAGAACTGCAAAGAAAACTTGATGAATCCAGTATCATAGTTGGAAACGTCAATACCCCTCTATCAGAAATGGAAATCAGTAAGGCAGAAGATCAGTAAGGACATGAATCAATTAAATATAATTGATATTAATAGACTACTTAATCCAAAATAGCAGAATATATATTCTCAAACTTACATGGGACATTCATCAAGATAGATCACATTCTGGGTCATAAAACACAAAAATTGTATAATGTCTGCTCTCAGGCCACAGTAGAATTAAGCTATCATTCAATAACAGAAAGATAACTACAAAATCCTCAAATATGTGAAAATAAAATAACAATTCTACATAACTTATGGAGCAAAGAAGAACTCTCAGAGAAATAAAAATATTTGAACCAAATAAAAATGAAAATGCAACATTAAAATTTGTGAGATGCAGTGAAAGCAGTGAGTAGAGGAAAATTTATCACACTGAATGCATATATTGGAAAAGATATAAAATCAATAATGTAAGTTTCCACCTTAGGAAACTAGAAAAAGAAGAGTGAATTTAATCTGAAGTAAGAAGAAGAAACAATAAGAATTAGAGCAGAAATCAGTGAAATCGAAAACAGGAAAGCAATAAAGAAAATCAATGAAACCAAAAGCCAGTTCTTTGAAAAGATCAATAAAATTGATAAGCCTCTAGCAAAGCATAACAAAGAAAAAAAGAGAGCAGACCCCAATTAGTAATATTAGAAATGAAAGAGGAGACACCACTACAGATCTTATAGACATTATAAGGATAATAAAGGAATACTATAAATAACTCTATGCCCACAAATTTGATCATCTAGATGAAATGGATTAGTTTCTTGAAAGATTTGATTTGCCAAAACTCACACAAAAAGAAACAGACAGAATAGGTCTATATCTATTAAGTATATTGAATCAATAATTAATAACCTTCCAAAACAAAAAGGTTCAGATGGGTACACTGGTAAATTCTACCAAACATTTATAGAAGAAATTTTGTCAATTCTTTACAATTTCTTTCAGAGGACAGAAGCAGAGGGACTACTTCCTAACTCTTTCTGTGAGGTCAACTGTTACCTAGTACCAAAACCAGACAAAAGACATTTTAAAAAGTTACGGACCAATTTTCCCATAAACATAAATGCAAAAATTCTTAACAGAATATTTGCAAATTGAGTCCAATGATGTACAAAAGAAATTATACACCATAACCAAGTGGGATGTATCCCAGATATGCAAGGCTGGTTTGACATTCAAAAATCAAGTAATGTAATCTATCACATCAACAGGCTAAAAAATTATATGATCATATCAACAGATGCACAAAAGTATTTGGCAAATTGCAACACCCACTCTGATTTGAAAAAAAGAAAAAAACCCTCTCTGCAAACTAGGAATAAAGGGTAACTTCTTCAATTTGATAAAGAATACCTACAAAAAACCCACAACTAACATTATACTTAATGGTAAGAAACTCAAAGTTTTCCCACTAAGATCAGGACCAAGGCAAGGATGTCCCCTCCCACCACTTCTTTTTAACATCATACTGCATTAGCCAAATGCAATAAGACAAGAAAAGGAAATAAAATGCATGTAGATTGAGAAGGCAGAAATAAAACTTTCTGTTCAAAAGGTGACATAATTGTCCAAGTAGAAAATCCAAAAGATTCTACAAAAGAAAAAAAAAATCTCCTGGAACTAATAAGCAAGGTTGTAAGATACAAGGTTAATATACAAAAGTCAATCACTTTCCTATATGCCAGTAATAAACAAGTGGTATTTGACATTGAAAACACAATACTATTTATGTTAGCATCCCCCCAAAATGACATACTTATGTAGAAATCTGACAAACTATGTATAAGAGCTATATGAGGAAAACCACAAAATTTGGATGAATTCAATCAAAGAAGAACTAAATAAAAATAGAGATTCCACATTTATGGATAGGAAGATGCAATATTGCCAATATTTCAGTTCTTCCCATCTTGATCAATAGATTCAATACAATCCACTCAGAATCCCAGCAAGTTACTTTGTGGCTATCAATAAATTGATTCTAATGTTTCTGTGGAAAGGCCACAGACCCAGAATAGTCAGCCCAATATTGAAGAAGAATAAAATTGAAGGACTGATTCTACCCATCTTCAAGATGTACAACAAAGCTACAGTAATCAAGACAGTATGGTATTGGCAAAAGAATAGACAAACAGGACAACAAAACACAATAGAGAGTCCAGAAATAGACCCACATAGGTATAGTCAACTGATCTTTGACAAAGGATCAAAGGCAATAAATGAAGCAAAGATAATCTTTTAAACAAAATGATGCTGGAACAATTGAAAATACACATGCAAAAAAAATGAATCTAGATACCGACCTCATACCCATCACAAAAATTAACTCAAAATGGATCATAGATCTAAGTCAAACACAAAACTGTAAAACACCTAGAAAACAACATAGAAGAAAACTTAGATGGCCCTGAGTATGATGATGAATTTTTAGATAAAACACCAAAGGCACAATCCATTAAAGACATAATTGATAAATGGGACTTCATTAAAATTAAAAATGTATGCTCTGTGAAAGACAATGTCAAGAGAATGAGAAGATAAGCCACAGGATGGGAGAAAATATTTGCAAAAGACACATCTAATAAAGGATTGTTGCCCAAAGATACAAAGAACTCTTTAAAAACAATAAGAAAACAACCCAATTAAAAGATAGACCAAAGACCTCAACAAACACCTCACCAAAGAGATACAGATGGCAAAGAAGCAAATGAAAAGATGCTCCACATCACATATCATCAGGGAAATGCAAATTAAAACAACAATGACATACCACTACATACCTATTAGAATGGCCAAAACCTGGAACACTGACAACACCAAATGCTGGTGAGGATGTAGAGCAACAGGAACTCTCATTTATTGCTGTGGGAATGCAAAATGGTACAACCACTTTGGAAGACAGTTTGGCAGTTTATTACAAAACTAAACAAACTCTTACCATACAATCTAGCAATTGCACTCCTTGGTATTTACCCAAAGGAGCTGAAAACTTATGTCCACACGAAAACCTGCACATGCATATTTATAGCAGCTGTATTCATAATTGCCAAAATGGGAAGCAACCAAAATATCCTTCAGTAAGTAGGTGGATAAATAAACTATGGTACATCTAGACAATGAAATATTATTCAGCACTAAAAAGCAATGTGCTATCAAGCCATAAAAGACATGGAGGAAACCTAAATGCATATTATGAATGGAAAGAGGTCAATCTGAAAAGGCTACATACTGTGTGATTCCAACTATATGACATTCTGGAGAAGGCAAAACTGGAGACAGTAAAAAGAGCAATAGTTACCAGGGGTTAGGGGACAGGGAGAGAGGACTAGGCAGAGAACAGGGGATTTTTAGGGCAGTGAAAATACTCTGCATGATACCAAAACAATGGCTACATGTTATTATACATTTGTCCAAACTCACAGAATGTGAGTGAATTCACCAATGTAAGTGAATTCATCAAGATTGAATTCTAATGTAAACTATGGACTTTGGGTGATGATGTGTCAATGTAGGTTCATCAGTTGTAACAAATGTACTACTCTGGTGAGGGATATTGATAATGGGGGAGGCTGTGCAAGTGTGGGGATGGGGGTATACGAGAAATCTCTGTACAATGTATTCTTTGCTGTTAAAACTAAAATTTCTCTTTTAAAAAGTTTTAAACAAACAAACAAAAAACCCAAATCACAGCATCTCATTCACAGAGTATGCAAGGATTAAAATGAGATAATCCATGAAAAGGTCTTACCCAGGAACTGGCACAGAGTCAGTGTTAGCTATTTTATGATTTCTAGTTGAAAAGTGTTTTGGGCTAATATGGTAAGGATCCTCATATGCTTGTAGACTAACTTCACCATTTGATAGATGGAGGAAGTGAGGTTCAGAGAGGGAAAAGGACCTGCCCATCATCACACGGTGAGTAAGGGTGATAGATCCTTAAGTTCAGGGCTCAAAACCTGACATTATTGGAAATTCCTGGGCTACAGCACATGGGGGACCCTCAATAAGTGTTAGTTGAAGAAGACATTCTTTCACTTTGTGGCCTCTACTGCAGCAGTCCCCAGCCTGTTTGGCACCAGGGACTGGTTTCATGGAAGACAATTTTCCCACGGACAGGTTGAAGGAATGGTTTCAGGATGAAACTGTTCCACCTCAGATCATCAGGCATTAGATTTTCATAAGAAGCACACAACCTAGATCCCTCACAAGCACAGGTCACAATAAGGTTCTCACTCCTGTGAAGATCTAATGCCACTACTGATCTGACAGGAGGTGGAGCTCAAGAGGTAAGGCTCGCTCACTCACCCACCTACTCACCTCCTGCTGTGTGGCCCAGTTCCTAACAGGCCATGGACCAGTACCAGTCCACAGACCAGGGGTTGAGGACTTCTGCTCTACTGAAATGCATCTTTCAAATGCTTGGAAAGCAACTCATTTGTAGGTTAGAGATGTTCTCTTTGCTCAAAATCTGAGGCTCAGTTTTTCTTTCTGAAAAGGTTTAGCTTGTTGGCCAAATGCAGTGATGTTCCATCTTTGTGTGGGTAGAGTTTTTGTTTTAGAGTTTCTGAAAGACAAGTGGTCAAGCAGGAGAAGGAGGTTTCTGGTGAAATTAAAACACTCACTTTAGCTTTCATGGATCTTCCAGGGTTGTGGGCTGAGGGAGGGGGATGCTCAGTACCTGGAGCTTTTCCATGACTAGCCTGGTTCTCAGGCTGCCCCTCACCCCCACAAGGAGGAAGCATCCTTCCAATCCTGTGTCCTTCCAATCTTGCATTCATACTTGGGAAGTGCATTTGCCATCTTGTTTTGCAGTCACTCATGTGTATATGTCTCTTCTACAGGGTTGTTACCTCGAAGGCAGACTTCACTCTGTATCCCATCTCCCAGCATGGAACTTGACCCACACAGACATAAGATAAATGAATATCAGATAAATGGATGAACCCGGGTGCTGAGGGAGGTAGTACTCAGTACCCCAGAGTCCACAGTACCCAGAACACCCCAGCTGGGAAGATTTGGGAAAGCATTTCTCAACTGTAGTGGTCAGCACACTTGACCCCTGAGATACAGAGAGGCTGAGACTTCTCTCCAAAATTCCATCACCTAGGAGGTCACCAGATGACTACTAACGACTACAACAAAGTCAAAAGGACAAGTGTGTACACAAAACCTGCCTCCACACATACCTAGCCTAGCCCTGAAATAACTCATCCTGTGTAAACGAGGTGGCTAAGGGCATGGGCTCTGGAGCCGTATTTCCCTGGTTCACATCCTAAGTCCACCACTTACTGGCTGTGTGAACTTGGCAAATCACCCAACTTCTCTGGGACTCAGTTTACCATCCATGGAATGGGAACAATAACAGTATCTACCTCATAGAGTTATTTAGAGGACTAGACAAAGTTGATACATGTAAAGTGCTTAGAACAGTACCAGGTATACACAAAGCCCTACATAAATGTTTGCTATTTAATTGTATGAAAACTGAATGTTGCATTCTAAGTTAGACAGAGCTAGACACTTCTACCATCTGTTAAAAAACTGCCTATTGGTAAGCTTGGACAACATCATGTGCATGCCAATTCTGATCCCTATTACTATATGTTTGTTTCAATTTATAGTTCTGTTGTTCTCTAAAAATTTATTTCACTGTTTCCCTGGAGAGCTAGAGTTATATTCTGGAAGTATTTTTTCTCAGTCTAACACACCTAAAGGGACCAGGAGCAGGAGGGAAAGGCCAGGGAAGGGAAGAAGATCAGATCACACTCTTCCCTTCCTTACTGTGGGTGTCCAAGCCAGAGATAGGCAGACCCAAGCTGGGCTAGGGAGGAGTTTTGAAGTAGATGTGAGACTGCAGTTTTAAATTCAAGAACTGGACTGGATGGAGTTTTAACATCTAAAAGAGAGTCTAAATTATTGAGAAGATGCTTGTTCTTATAATCAATAACCCAAAAGCTATTCAATCTGCCATGCAACCATCAGGGGTCAGGGAAGGAAGTGAGCCACAGACAAACTTGGAACAAAGCAAAGCTATTTTTTGTTTATGCTTCATTGAGTTCTATCTGCCAGTTCTGCTTTGTGGGGCTCCTCTGGGCATCTCTAAGAATCAGGGTGTAACAGTGTGCAGTGAGTTGGCCAGAAGCTTCCAACACAATAACAGAGTGACAGAGGGACTCCTCAGTTACCTGCAGGGCCAAAGCAGCCTGTGAGTGGAGGTGGTAGGAGGTTGGCTAGAGAGTGCATCTCTCAGTTAATGTGGACAGAGATCCACAGTGGCTCCCCCAAAACCTATGACAGGACCCCTGGCCCCAGCATTTGGGTGACAGTCATAGCAGAAGGCATTGATAGCTAGGAGAAGCCCCCAGTGAGCACCAGTTGGTCGAATGACTCTTGCCTTTCCTCCTCCACTGTCTCCCACCCCCAACCCTGGAGGAGCCAGAAAAGGAAGGAGAAAAAGCTGACCCTACCCCTCTTTCCCAGAGCAAATTCTAAGCCACAAGGAGGAAGAAGCCCTGACTTAGATGTGAGATTGAAGTTTTAAATTGGACTGAACTGCACTTTTTAATAGCTGAGAATGAGCTGTAATTATTCAACCAAGACGGATGTGATGGGTGAACATGGCCAGATGCTGTGGGATTTCCTCTGAAGACATCATCATCAGAACAGGAAGAGTTGGACAGAGAACTCTGAAGGCGATTTTTCAAAGTAAGTAAAAATACAGCTAGTTTCCACGTGTACCTCAATAAGTTCGTTCCTACTCAGTAAATGGGCTAAAGGAAAATGGATACAACACCAGTTTCATAGAGTTATTATCATGAAGGTTAAATGAGTTCACATACCTAAAAATGATTCACATCGTCCCTGACAAGTAATGTAAATATAAATCATACAACATGTAACAAATATCTGAGGGCTTATTCTGTGCCAGGCATTGTTCCGGGTGTAAGGGATGCATAATGAACAAAAAAGTCCTCATAGAGCTTTCATTCTAGAGGAGACAGACAAAACAAAATCATTATGTATATATAATGCTTCTCTATACTCACATGGAAGGTGTAGATATAGATATAGATACAGATATTTGGCAAGCCTAGAATAGCAGTAGGGAAAGTTAGCTATATATCTGTAGAGAGAGAGAAAACTATACTGTCTAAATGTATAAATATATCTATTTCAAGTCATGATAAATGCTATAAAGAAAAATAAAGCACAGTAAGGAAATACAGGAGGTAAGATGGAATGAGGCCCTCATTTAGAGAATGATGATTTTTTTGATGGGCAGAGCACTTTATAGTTTCAAAAAACACCCTCATAAGCACTGTCTCATTTTATCCCTAGTTTCGTGAGGGATTATTCCTGTCTAAAGATAAGGAAATGCGAGCTCAGAAAAGTTCAATGACTCCAAGTTGGGTGACTTTTTATTACCCTTAACAGAGAAAGCAGGTACAAGACCAGTTCAGCTAGAAGCTTTCACATTCTCTACACTCCCTAAATTAATTCTGGGACCCAAAGTCAATACAGCGTTACTGGAAGTTGGTGCTTATGGGGCTTGGCCAGAGACTTGGAAAGAGGATTTATATTTCAGATCTTACTTGCAGAGAAGCAATGGCTGCCACCCACTTTATGAAGAATGGTATCCCAACCAGGTCACCCTGGGGAACAGCTTCAGCATTGATGTCTGTGTTGCCTCAGCCCACTTGCAAGCTAGGTAGAGACTACTACTGATATATTTGTTCTCCAAAAGCTAAGCTGAAATATTAAACCTCGCCTGCTCTAAGTTAAAAGTTCATCAATGAATCATAGGTTTGGATGGATCTGCTCAAAGGAAGACTGTCCACGATTTCACCTCAAAGTTTCACAGAACAACTAGTCCCTTTCTCTCAAGGAGATGACAGCTGCAGCATGCTGGAGTCCTCAGGAAAGGCAAATGTGTCTGGGATTTCAATCCCGCAAGCTCAGTGTGGAAACCCTTAGCAGGCAGCTCCTCTCCTCTGTGGCTGGAAGGACAGCCCCAATTCCCAGTCCATTTGAAATTGATGGCAAGGCAGCTGCACAGAGCATTTGCATTTGTGCTCTTAATGCCATTTGAGTATTTCCTTGTTTTCAGGCTGAAGATAAGATGGAGTTTAGATTTTTTTTTTTTTTAATGACTATTTTGGAAGCAGCTGGCAGTATAATTCTTCGGGAGAAAATATATTGTTCGGAAAAATAGTTTGAAAAGCTATTTGGGGTAAGTGAGATACCTCTGCGGGCATAGATGTCAGCAGAAACCCAAGATTGCAGAAGAGAGACATTTGGTGGGGGGTGTCTCAAGGAGGAGGGGGAGAGGAGAATGAGGAGAAGGGAGATGGAAGAGGAGAAAAGGGAGACAGCAGGGTGGAGAAGGGCTGGGACTAGTTTTGGGAACCAGCAGGGGCGAGACCAGTAAACCCCCACTGTGGTGAAGAGGCTGAAGAGCATTTTGAAGTGGGGTATGTCTGTTCCGTAGGACCCTGTTTGGGATGTAAACCCTGTTTGGGATGTAAACCTCTCCTACAAATCTCACTCTACTGGGATCACAGAGGCTTCCTGTGGGCTGTCTTGTGAAAAGCAAAGGGGGTGCTGAGTTTCCTCCTTGACTCACTGCAGTATAACACAGGACTGTCTGATAGGACTTTCTGTGATGCTGGGAACGTTCCATTCTGCACTGCCCAATATGGTAGCTTCTAGTCACATGTGGCTCTTGAGTATTTGAAATGTGGTTAATACAACTGCTAGTGAACTGAAGTTTTTATTTCGTTTAACTTTAAGTTAAACAGCCACACATGGCTAATGACCAGAAGGAAGAGTCCCAAGTCAAGGTGACCCTGAGAATGCAAATGCTTTGAGATTTGCTGAAGTCTTGGGGCAGGCTTGAGACTTAAACTGAAAATGGGACTGGGGTGCTGAGGTGAAGGCGTGAGCTTAAACTGATTTTACCCAGATCAGGAGGTCAAGAAAACCACAAGCTAATAGGGTTACAAAAGTAGTTGAGAAAAAGAGAATAGAGGCTTCTTATGCAGGCAGATCCAAGTTTCTAAAAGTGGTGAGGGTTCTTGTTTGTTTTGCAGAATATAAGCTAACAAATATCTATTTATGTCTATGCACAGACATCTCACGCGGAATTCATAACAGCAACAGTTGTAATAGCACATGGTAGGTGCTTGATAAATGTCTGAGTTACTGGATGACTGAGTAAACAGTACCTTCCATCATCCACCGACATCATCTCAGTTGACTCTTGCAACATCCCCCTGAGGAAGCTGGGGCAGCTGAGGCTCAGAGAGGTTAGATAATAAGTCCAGGAAACTGAGGATTCCTGGTCTTTTGGTTCACCTAACCTGTCCCCCAGCCTGTACGTAAGAGGCCTCATTTGGGCTCTCCACTGTGGCCTCTGCGAGGGGGTTTGTAGGTGCCACTGAATATTCCAGGACCGCAAACACCTGACCAAGCTCTGGTAGCATACACATCCACAGTGTGTGCTCTCCCTTCTCCCACCTGCTGAGGGGCACCTCCATAGCAGAGCCATACCAAGTTCCTTTCTGGGTCCCCACTGCCACTACTTAACACAGGGCCTGTCACACGGCCAGTCTCTACCAATACTGAAGGACTGAAGAAATGAATGAAAGAAATAGTCAAAGGTGGTTTCTCTATTGACTTTTAAAAAACATCCCTTTCACTTTGGAGAAATTGTGTTAATCAACACAAAAACATTTTTTCCTCCCCAAGTCATCATAGAGCATCCTCCCAATTTATTGAATGGAGCCATTTCTCAGCCACTCCGTTTTTGGGCTCTCCAGGGTGGTTGGCCCAGCCCTAACACTGCTCTTTGTTTTTTCCTACTGATGATTTATCTACTGGGGCTCTGAAAAGGGAATTCCTGAAACTCATACACTGACCTCTTTCTGCCATTTCAGCCCTTCGTATTCCTGCACTCAGAAAACTGATAAAGAATCGTGGTACAGAACAAGCCTATTTTTGTTAGCAGATGCAGGAAAAATTACACGTAGAAAAATGAAGCTAACAAAAGGAGGAAGGGTTTAGCTGTGTTGACTCAAATTGGGTGTTTTTTTGGTGTAAAATACAGATTTTTAGCCATCGAATAAATAAATGATCAGTCTTAAAGAATGTCCCAACAGCTTTCCTTGGCCTATTAAATGGGAATGATCAGTGCTAACAATTTTTTGTAGACATGGCTCTAAATGTGGATTGTATTTTTATTATAAGGTGGAAAGAGAACAGTTAGGACTGTGGTGATAATGCAAATAGTACCCCTCCTTGCAGAGGACTCCCACACCTCCAATCTAAGGATACAGGGCCATTTCCAGTTTCTCCAATGACTAAGCCAAGAAGGTTGCCTGTCCCAGGTTGATTGACATCCGTGTAACACACTTTTGAGTTCAATATTTGCCCCTCAGAGAAAATAAGTTGCTTTGTGAAAATTAAGTACTGAGGAAATTCAAGTTAGACATACCCTTCTTACTTTACAATGTTTTTGAATTGTTTGAAATTTTGATAGCAAAGTATTACAGTGAAGTTGAAGTTGTCAAAGTACCAAAGTAAGTACTTTGATAACTTAAAAAATATATAGCTAAAATGCTTTAAAACCGTGTATAAATGACTTAAAGTTGGGGTGGTGGGGAGGACAAGCCTGATGAGGTTGGACTCACCTTTCCAAAGCTGGCAGCATTGACAGGTTGGGTATCATTCTTCTCGCAGAAATCCAGGTAATGCATATAGAGGGCACTGCGAGGGATGCAGACCCCCTCTGCAATCTCATAGTTCTCCTCCAGCCTAGGGAAATAAACGCCCAATGAGCAAAAACTGTGTTACCTTCCCCAAGCAAGAACGGTCTGTTCTTTCTAGTCCTCCAGAGATGGGCAGACCTTAAAAATCGCGTTCTTTCTACAGGTGGAGAAGCTGGGGCCCAGGAAGGCAAAGCAAGCTACCCAAGGTCAAGCCTGGCATGAGTGGCTTGGCAGTGTCAGAATCCTGGCCCCTTTGGGTATAACACGAGGCTACTTTTTCAGCCCAAAGTCACAGATCCTCTACTCTGTACTGTTATTGGCCTGGCCTTGTTCTGGCTAGATCAGATACCTGCAAACTCCAAAAACTACATAGGGTCTTGTGGGTGCCCCAATCAGCCAGGAATGAATCACAGACCCACTTAAGGAGCCACTTGTAATAGCTAAAAGCCAAAGGAGGATGTGTCAACATCTTGGAGCTCCTTGGCTGACAAACGCAATGGAGGGGGATTGTCTGGAAAACCAATGCCCTGAGAGAGGCCTATACAGCTGTACAGCCACTAATC
Source organism: Mandrillus leucophaeus (assembly GCF_000951045.1). NCBI lineage: Eukaryota > Metazoa > Chordata > Mammalia > Primates > Cercopithecidae > Mandrillus > Mandrillus leucophaeus. The sequence goes on along the minus strand of NW_012101554.1, from coordinate 2,904,887 downwards.
TGCTGACTGAAGGGAGGTCTCATGACCAGAGAAGGAAGTTGGCTCCGTGATTACTTTAGAATCCTCTTCTTCTCTGCTGTGCTAGGGGTAATGATTCTATACCCATTACCTTCTTACTGAGTCTCTGTTAGGAATTCTATAGGAGAGATTTTCTACAACTGGGTTTACATCCCAGCCTTGTCACTTGCTGGCTTGGTGACGTTGGGCAAGTTACTTAATGAAGCTCAGGCCTCAGTTTCCTTTTGGAGGGACTGAATTGTAAGTGCCTTCTAAAGTGGTTATAATGATTAGATGAGGTAATGTGTGACAAGCATCCGCATTGTGCCTGGCACGTGCATGGGGAGCACTGAGAAGACGTCAGACCTCCTCATAATTCATTCTTCCTCTCCAGAAAACATTTTTGGGCACGATATGTCCTGACTCTGTGCTAGATATTGGGGATATAAACAAAAATTAGATACAGGGTTTAAATAATTTATTATTCTTTAACCCAAACACCAGAATGTAGGCATCCAAATGTATCTTGCCTCCATTGTCCTAGGCACTCTGGAAGTTAAATACCTTTCCCAAGAAAACTGCTGTGGCACAAGGCAATTTGGGAACTTCTCTTAGGGTCATGCCTTCGAAGCCTGGGGCACCTACGGCTAAATCAACTCACCAACAGAAACATTTCTCCTTTGGTCATTAACTAGATTTTAGGAAACAACCCAAAGTGATTTGGAAGCAAGTTTGGGGGATAAAGTAACTGGAAACCCATCCCCCAGCCCCAATTTTTTGGGTCAAAAATAAGGCGTAATTCCAAAGTGATGAAACAAATGTCCTCAAGTGGCTTCAAAACTCCCTCTGAGAGCATTTGCCAAAGAAGTGGCCCAGCACTGTTGTAAGTGAAGTGGAATGAGGACACGGCCCCCCAAGGTGCCCACTTGAAAGGGCAGCGCTTGTTCAACTCATTCCAACATGTGATTGCAAGAACATCAGTTCAATCATTTCATATCCAAACCCCGCAGAGGGGGACACAACCCTAGGGACACAGACCTGTCAGCACCAAGACAAAACCTGGTGCTGAACAGTCCCCGATCATCTCATCCACTCCCCGTCTTCTGGGATGGGGAACACTGAGTCACTTGGGATGGTTGTTAGAAATGTTCCCAGAAACAGTTGATGTAATCCTTTCTAGGTGATCAAATTCCTTGAGGCTGGGATAGTGTCTGAGTCACTTCTGCATCCTTGAGATACAGCATATTCCTTGGCACACAGTAGGTGGTCACTAAGTGTCTTATGGATAGATTATTTCAGTCATTTATTCATTCAACAAATATTTATTGATCTTATCACCTGCCAGGCACTGGGGATATCACAGTGAGCAAGATAGTTCATGTTTGCACACAGTGAACAGATTAATGGTAGACAGATGGACAAAGACATAGATAACCTTTAACTCAACAAGTATTTACTAAGTGCCAGGCGATGTTCTAGACATTAAGGAAACAGTGGTGAACAAAACAATGGTCCTGTCCTGAACAGGCTTACATTCTGATGTATGTCTTTGACATCATAAATTGGAATTCTAAGTGTGTTTTCCGGTGAGAAAAGGGTTTCACATAAAGAACAGGTTTCTTAGGACTATCCTAAGCTTCAGGTCCAGTATGAATGAAAATCAGCCTGGGAGGTTAGCCTGGACCCCTAACTGCCATTCACGGCATTGTTTCTCTATAAAAGTGAGTTCAGAGGTCCAAATAACCAGCTCGCGTACAAACTTGTAGGGGCCATCTGAATAAGACAGCTTTCTCAAACTGGGGTCTCACAGACATGCTTTGTTTTGGCCTGAACAGTGTTGGCCCAATTTTTAAAATTCAGGACATTGCACATAAGAATCTGGATTTCTGGCTTCTTTTGAAAAAGCTGAGATCTGGCAACACTGGACCCATATTCCCGCACGACAACAATTGGCCAGAGCTACATGTGCCCTGGAGTTGGCCAGAGTCCTCACTCCTCCCTATTTCTTTGTACCCTGTCTATTTTCTGTTCCTTGTCTGGCTCCTGTAGGCACTTGTATTGGCATAAGACATGATCTATGTCCTAGTTAACTTTGCAGTCTATTTGGGGAGAAGCATGCATAAGAAATAATATTTAATTACTATAAACTCATGACCATAGGTATAGTTGAAGGTGGGAAAACAGAGAGATTGATGTGTAGATGAGAGTAGATAATTAAAGTTTCATGGAAGAATTGGGTTTGGAATTGTGTAACAACAAACAACAACAACAGCTAGCATCTGTTGAGCTCTTACTAGGTGCTGGGCCCTGGGTATCCATGGTCTCATTTGATCTCACAATAACTGTATGGTATGAGGTAGGTATTTATACATATGTTTCAGGATAGGAGTCTGAGGCTCAGAGGGTGTAACTCATTTGCCCAGTCATGCAGCTAGTAAGTAGGAGGGTTTGTCTCAGTCCAAACCTCTCTGGTATTCTGCCATGGTAGTTGGGGGAGGGAGGGAGGTTCCAGGCAAGCAGAACAGCGAGGATGGGAGACAGTGCCATGTGTTTTGAATGATGGAGATGCCGATCCAAGTGGAGAGAGAAGGAAGGGGTATCTAAAGGGAAGAACCATGGGAGGTGGAGGGAGTCTTTAAATGCCACACAAATGGATATTATTTGGCTTAAGAATTTAGCACTCCCTTGGAGTTGAAGAGTTACTATAAAAATGTTATTTTCAGAAGAAGGCAGTAGAGTTGTACTCAGGAGGACTGAAAGAAACAAAGACTCAGAGGAGTCAGGAAGACCTGAGTTCTTCCAGGATGCTATAGGAATAATAATAATGATAATGATAATAGTATCATCAATAACAACAATAACTGACATTAATTTAAACAAATTTAATTTAATAATAGTTTAATAATTTAAACAATAATTTAAAGCTTAATATGTTCTATTTGCCAGGAATGGCTTGAGTATAATAAAAGAATGTCAAACAACAAAAACAACAACGAAACACCTGTCTCATAGGTGTCATCTTAGACTTTTTTTTTTCTTTTGAGACAGAGTCTCACTCTGTCACCCAGGCTGGAGTGAAGTGGTGCCATCTTGGCTCACTGCAACCTCCGCCTCCCGGGTTCAAGCAATTCTCCTGCCTCAGTCTCCTGAGTTGCTGGGATTACAGGTACCCACCACTATACCTGGCTAATTTTTGTATTTTTAGTAAAGATGAGGTTTCTCCATGTTGGCCAGGCTGGTCTCGAACTCCTGACCTCAAATGATCCTCCCGCCTTAGCCTCCCAAAGTGCTGGGATTACAGGCATGAGCCACCGTGCCTGGCCATCTCTGACTTTTGAGAGTTCCATTAAGCAGTTTTTAAAAGAGATTTGACTTCAACACTTGTAGTGGAACATTTTCCATTCTCATGCATACATAAGAACAATTTGGGCAACTGCAATTTTGTGTATGACAAGTTGTGGGGAAGATAAAAGTATCCCTTTTTGCTTATTTTTGCTAATGGCTTCCTAGAATTTTTTTTGGCTAAAAAAAAATCCATGAACATACTAAACAAATGTGCATTTCAAACCATTCAGAATTCATCTTGCATATGATTATTTAAATTGATAGAAATCCTTTAAAACCAATTAGATTCTTTTTTAAGCATGGGAGTGGCATGCTCAATGCATTCTTTGGAAAGTTTGCTCTGCGCCTCAAGGGGAGGTGGCCCAGGAGGACCATCAAAGCCTGGCACGTAGTGGCTGATTAATTAGGACTTGTTGAATGAATGAATGAACACAGGAGACCAATTAGGAGCTACTATAATAGTTCTGGCAGGAAATGATGTGGCATGAACTGAAGCAGTGGTTGTGGGGGCAGAGATAACACTTAGGGTGTGGGCCTCATGCTGCCAGATGTGAGGAGGACAGGAGCAACCAGGCAAACTCTCAGGTTCCTAACTGGGCAGAATGCATGAATGGAGGGCTCCATTCCCCACGATCAGAAATGCAGAAGGAGAGGACAGTTAAGGGTGAAAATCATGCTTTCAAATGCGGCGTCAAACAGCATGAGTTTCCAAGGACATTCCTGGCACCTTCACTCATTAGTTACTTTATTTAAGCTCCCTGTGCCTCAGTTTCCGTTTGTTGTTCTTGTGACTTGTGTGCTCACTAAATCTGGCCAAGAGGTCAAGATTAAAATACAAGATCATGGTTAAGAAACATCACATCAAATGAACCCATAGCAGCAACAAACTATTCAAATCAGATAGGTGTAAGTCATGGTTCACACAGGCTGAGCTAATTAAACAGTTACCTGTCAAAGGCCAGAGCCTCCTAAATAAGCATATTTCAGCCCACGTTTTGTTCCTCTTTCCGGAGCTTCTGAGCCTCAAAGTAACTAGGTGGCTTATAACTACCAAGCATTTTAATAAGCTCTATGAACAAATGGATGTAATTGGCACGGAAGGGCCCCTTTGATGCTTGATGAGTTTCTACAGGAATAGCATCATGACACCTTTGCCCAAACCTCACAAAATCCAGAGGTTCTGTCTGTCTACTAAAGTTGCTAATTGGAATGTCCACTTCCCTGACCAAGGCATGGCAGAAAGAAAGGCAGTTAATTATTCTTCTTCATATCTGATGAAATTTTCCCGTTTCCTCCACTCTTTTAGAGGACATCATTAGTCTGACATGGTGAACAATACTCCATTATACCTGGGTTTTTTTTAATGATCAGAAAAAAATTCCCCACTTCTTCCATTTTCCTTATCTTCTATTTAACAACTTGATTATATTTGAATTGAGCCTATCCTATTATGGAGAGATAATGAGCTCAGTCTGCTAGCTAACATGAGTCATTATCTGAGTTATATATTTTTAAGAAGACTTCCTCACAAGGTTTCAGCATGTGGCCTCCTAGGGCACATGGAGGAAGCTTTGTATCAGCACTTAAAATGAAAAGCAAATGTTTCAGCACCTGGCATAATGTCCCACTGTCCTCATTTTAAACCTGTGATTTCTTATATGTATACACAGAGATCTGTTAAACCAATCAGCTGTTTGATAGCATGGGAGCAGCATGATTGATGTATTCTTAGGAAAGGTCGCTCTGCATCAGCTCAAAGTATTCACTTCTCAAGTTCTTGAACACATGTCAAGAACAGAAACTTTTTTATTCTCTTTTACCAAAAAAGAAAAAAAAAGACAACAGGAATTTTTTTTTTTTTTTTTACAGAAAGCCCAGACTTTACAAGGCAACAGGATTTTTAAAAATATTAACAATTATAACTTATCATTGAAGTTGTCACAGAGATCTGAGACTGTAAGCTATGAAAAAAACAAAAAAACAAAACAAAAAAAACCCTTGCTAAACAATCAGGACAAGACAGTAGTCTACACCCGTCAGTGGCTTCCTGTTCCTTCTCCACAAAAATCCAGATTCCTGACCGTGGCATCCAAGGCCCCTGGCTCCTTTTCCGGCCTGCTTTCCCACACGTATACCTCTTTCCAGCCAACTGAACTGTTTCCTGCTCCTGAGACACACCTGGTCACCTTCCACTCCCACACACGATCGGTTACCTTCCTACCGCAGGGGATGACCTCTTCCACCATGCTCCACGCATCAAGGCTCAACTCACATTTCTCTTCCTTGGAACTACATTCAATGCACACCCAACCCCATCTGCTAACCACTTCTTCATCCTTTCCTCCTTGCCAGATTCGTTTATTCCTTCGGTAACATGTAGAGTGCTGCAGTGGTCTAAATGCCAGCTATTGTTATGTCTGTAGAAAAGCCACATCCTCTACTCATAAAGCTCTCACTACTTCCCAGGCATGGCCATAGTTCCTCATAGTTTATGGCCCAAATAGCTTTCCTCAGGAGGCAGCACCGGTTTTAGAGTTTGAGATCACTGAGTTTGAATCCTGCTTCCGCCACTTACAAGCTGTATAGCCTGGGGCACGTTACTTGAACTCCCTCACTTCCTTCACCTGTAAAATGAGAGAAACTGTGCCATCTCCCAAGCTTGCTGTGAGGACTAGACAAGAATCCATGCACAGCCTGAGGCCCTTTATTGTGGGGAACACTCAATAAAGAATAACGATCAGCATTATTTTACAATATTGTGGAATATTCAGGTAATGTTTTGTCTCTTAAACTGAAAGTCCTTCAAGGGCAGGGACCAAGCCAAATTCCCATTGATGTTAACATGGTTCCTAGCACTGTGTAACTAGGTGTAACATGGTTGTAACATGGTTCCTAGCACATGGTTCCTTACACAGTCGGTAAACACTGCAGGAGGAAGGAGGGGAAAGGAGGAAAGGCTGACAGGAAGGAAGACAGGCTTTTGCACAGGTCAAGGGACTCTGGTATTTTATTAATCTTACTATCTGGGTGGTTAAAGGAAAAGCATGGTTAATATTAATACATTTGATTTACATTTTCAAGTGCCTACCGTGCGCTAGCGATGTTCATATTTGCTTTCACTACCCGCACAAGATGAGTAACACTATGCCCTAGGACATAGAGGAAGAAATGGAGGGTCAAGGAAGTAAAGTGGCTTGTCCACAGCAACTCAGCTGGGAAAAGCTAGGCTAAAAAGTATGAACTCAGGTATGATGCCTCTAAAGTTCTCACTGTGTGCCAGAAACTGACATGCATTTGGTCAGTCAGCATATCTTTACTGAGCACCTACTATGTGCCAGCCACTGTAGAATATAGCCATGAACAAGAAGACACTACCCTTGCCCTGGCCTTTAAGAAACCGACAGTTAACCAGAAGGAAGATGGGAGCTAGGGAGATAACACCACCAGACAGCCAATGAATAGAAAACAGTGGGCTTTGGCTCATATGGGCTCTGGTTAGGACTGAGGCTGAGTCTAGAAAACTCCAAAGCAAAATAAAACAAACGAAAAACAAATCTATTTCATTACACAACGGTTAAGCCATGCTTTGCTGCTAAGTAGACCAGCCAATCAGAAACATGCGTTTGTGTGGACCCTGACATTTCTCAAGGGACCTCAGCTGACCCAGCTTCCTCGTTGTTGAGGATTTTCTTGGGGAGTCAGGAATGTCCCCCTCTTTGTGTAGAAAGAGACTACCTTGGTTTCCTCCTCTTTAAATACAGGTAACTGTCCTGCCTTCTCTACAGGATTTTCATGAGGATTAGGTGTGCTCAGCAGTGACATCACCTGACAAGCCTGGCATCCCACAGGTGATTGCTGAACGTGTAGGTTTGGCTGATGCGGGGCAATGGACTGAACCAGAGATTTATTTCTGCCATTGTAATGTCTAAACTGGACCAGAACAGTAGCATCCAATTCCCACCCTGGGTTTGACCTACAACATACTGAATTAGTGTTCCGGTAAGGCCTGGGCTTAGGCAGCTTCTGGAATCTCTCAGCTCAGTTTTTGGTTATTCAAGTCCCTTCTTCTTTTTTTTTTTTTTTTTTTTTTTTTTTTTTGATAAAACTAGGCAATGTATTAAGCACAGTGTTGCAATTTCCATTCGGTTCCCAACGCTTCTATTGGGGCCTAGGCTACGGGTTTGCAGCCCAGAACTCTGGTGGTCCTGGACAGTAGCTGAGGTGATTTTGGCACCATCCCCTACCAGAAGCTACCTCCTCAGCGGTCCCTTTCCACCTATACCCAGTGTCTACTCATCTCTACTGCACTTTGCCATTATGAATAGGGCCGTGCAGAACATCTTCATATGTGCCCCCTTACACACCTGTGTGGGAGTGTTTCTCCCTGCCGGCATCAAGAAGCAGAGCTGCTGGGTACATGTGCTTCAAATGCTAATGGGATTGCAAAATTGCCCATCAAATGGCTTTACCATTTGACACATTTACCCACAGCACAAAATACTTTTTAAAAAAAAAAAAGTTGTGGCTCCACAACACAGCATCTCATTCCCTGAGACATTTCTGCCCTTGGCATTGGGTTGTCCAGCTTAACTGACCTTTCTCCATCTGTAGCTGAGGTCATCTGGAGGGACACAGTCACATCTAGCGGTATTATCTATCAACACTGGTTGCGTTCAGAGCTAAAAGTGTTCAGCCTCTCTTTTTAGAACTATGTTACCTAACTCATATTATGAAAGCAGACAATGTTCTGCCGCTGTTGAGTAAGAATCAAGTCACAAACGGGTGCAGAACGTCAGTTATCGGTTACATCCAATGAGTCTGGTCTAGCAGCTGTGATCTGGTCTAAAACTTCAATGTATTTCTTCTTTGGAACAATGCCAAACCCAATTTCTTACCTATGACCTTCCAGAACATTCTAAAGAGAAATTCTAAATTTCTTTTGTTTCATATTAATTTGGAATATTGATAGCTTGTCAACCAGCCAAGTCCTCAATTTATTTTTTTTCAAAAGAAAGGAAAATCTGCCCCCAATCCCCCCGCTGAAAGTGACAATTTGATCTTCTGTCCTCCTCCTTTTTGGAAGAGCCTCATTTCTTCGGTAAATTGCTGGAAGGGAAAATGTCCCCACCCAGAAGGCGCACAAGGAGCTCTGGGTAAGGGCGGCAAGGGTGGCGGGCGAGGGCGGGGCACAGAGGGGGCATGTGTTGGCAGCAAGTAGGCCGGGACTGCGGAACAGGCTGCTTTCCATTTCGAAATTCTCTGCATGAATAGAGGTTATTGTGCGGCTGGGATTCCAGCAGCGCTCACCATCCCCAGTGAGTTGGGATTTACTAACCCTCGTGACCGAGGATGCTGGAAAGTGTTTGGCAGAAGGCATTTGACAATATTTGCCTGTTTTCTGCTGGGAGTTGCCTCCAGATCACGTGGCCCCAATTATTTTAGGCTGCTTGGCTGCTGTATTATTTGTTCTTAGAGCGGTGTTATTTGTTCTAGGGGGAGGGGGAGGAGGTTTGTGGCAAGGAAGGGGAAGAAGGAGAAGCAAATAGCTCCTAACCCAATTCCAATAACAAGCCAAATGTCCCAGGAGAGCTCGGCACTGTCAGGCGGGTGGCGGGCGCCTTAGTGGTGCGGCCAGTGTCCTTTCCTGCGCCTGCCCTGCTCTCTGTCCTCAGGAGCTGGCCACTGCCGCTGGAGAGAGGGCACAGCATGAAGGACATAAATGCCTCAGAGAATGAGATGCTTGTCTTAGCGTTAGGTTCCTGTTTTGTTTTGTAAGTATTTTGCACTGCAGATGAAGATATAAAATGGTAAAGCCATTTGATGGGCAATTTTGCAATCCCATCAACACTTCAGGTGTTAATGGAGCAATTCTGCTTCTTGATACAGACATGAAGAAACACTCCCACGGTGTCCAAGGGGGCACACACGAAGATGTTCTGTGAGGCCCTATTTGCAATGGCAAAGACGAGATTTGAACACAACTTAAAAGTTCATCAAAAGGGAAGTGGCGCCAGGTGTGGTGGCTCATACCTGTAATCCCAACACTTTGGGAGGCTGGATCACTTGAGGTCGGAAGTTCAAGACCAGCCTGGCCAACATGGTAAAACCTCATCTCTACCAAAATACACAAATTAACTGGACATGGCGGTGTGTGCCTGTAATCCCAGCTACTTGGAAGGCTGAGGCAGGAGAATTGCTTGAACCTGGGAGGCGGAGGTTGCAGTGAGCCGAGATCACGCCATTGCACTCCAGCCTGAGTGACAGAGCAAGATTCTGTCTCAAAAAAAAAAAAAAAAGGGGAAATGGCAACATTAATTCTGCCATTGTCTTATGCTGACCACTGCGCTGCAGTTAAAATGAGGTTGTTCTTTATGAACCATAGGTGTAGCTTCAGGACATTCTACTGAGGAAGAAAGCAAGTAGTGGATCAATACAGCATAACAGGTTGTGGGTCCATGTTTTTAGTGTGATACATCTGCATGCTTTTTATAAAGGAGACAATGCTAAATTAAAAACTGCAGTTCAGAAACTTCTACAGATACATATGTGTGCAAATGCATATCTGTAATACATATCTACACATATGTATACACACAAGTGCACACATGCACACACATGTCTCACTGGTAATAGGGTTGCTTTTGAGGAGAAGGCAAAGAACTACAAGGAGAAATGGACTGGACTCTTACCTATAATGTTTTTAATTTTTTAACAAGGAAATGTATTTCTTGTGTAAATAAAATAAAAGTAAAGCAAAAATATACTTTAAATGCGCCCAGGATATGAGTAAATTGTCCATCACTGGATACAGGCTGCCCCCAGGGTGGGGTGTAACTTGGGAGAGGCAGTTGCCTTCATGTTTTGCTGAGGGTCACTCCTTGGAAGGATTCAGCCTCCCAGCAGGGGGAACAATAAGGAACAACAGGATAAATTTACTGATATCCTGTTTTTTTTTTTTTTTAAGCTTACAAAAGAAGAAGAAAATTAGACAAAGGAAAGAAGAGATTGAAAAAGTATGTAAGCATCAGATTTTGCTCTCAACCCCATGGCAGCCAGAGCAAAAAGGGGGCACACTGTAAATTATGTCACTTTTCCTTGTAAAATAGAGGGTGCATCCACTCTCTTTTCAGAGAGAAAGTTTTTATACTGAAACCATATTTTTAAAAAAATGATACATGTGCAGCTTTACATAGGAGGTCACACGTCCTCCACCACCATTTTAAGCATGACTGTTCCTATCTAAGTTTAATGTCCTACTTTCTCTTCCTTACTGCTTCCATACCCTCTCCCCTGCCCGCTTCTCCCGCCTCATCTTGTGTCACTCTCCTCCTTGTGTGCTATGCTTCAACCACATGGGTCACCTTCTCGCTGGTCCTTCAGCAAGCTCAGCCTGCTCCCATCCCAGGAAGGAGTGGTGGATGTTGTGTGTGCCCAGACTGCCCTGGGGCACTGAGACACTGTTCCCCCTGCTGGGAGGCTGAATCCTTCCAAGGAGTGACCCTCAGCAAAACATGAAGGGAACTGCCTCTCCCAAGTTACACCCCACCCTGGGGGCAGCCTGTATCCAGTGATGCACAATGGGGCTGGGGATAAAGGCCTGGATCTGTTGCTTTGATTCAGGTCATCTTTAATGGGCCGTCCCCACCTCAGAACTCCCTGTAGGATTGGCTGAAGCCTCTGTGATAACCTCTTCACTGCCCAACACCCCCTCTGTCTATCCAGCGTCCCTCACACTCCCATGGGTGTGGAGGCTGGGCACATGTCCTAATAAACCACCTGTATGCACAACTCTGCTCAATCTGGAGAGGCCGCCTACAACAGTGGGGCCTTTGTAGAAGCTGTTCTCTCCACCTGGAACATTCCCCTGTCCCTGGTTTTCACACTGTCATGGTGTCATACATCTATCCACGGAAATGTCACCTTCTCAGAGAAACTTGCCCTTACTGCTCAACCTGAAATAGCCTCTCAGACACTACCCTATTAGCCAAGTTGAAGTCTCTGCACAGCGCTTCTCACTATCTAATACATTACTTGTTTATCTGTCAATCATGAGTAATTTTTAAAAATAGAGACAGGGTCTTGCTCTGTCACCCAGGCTCGAGTAAAGTGGCACGATCAGTCTGCTACAGTCTTGAACTCCCAGGCTCAAGCCATACTCCTGTCTCAGCCTCCAGAGTAGGTAAAACTACAGGTTTATGCCACCATGCCCAGCTAAGATTTTTGTTTTTTGCAGAGACAGGGTCTCACTATGTTGCCCAGGCTAGTCTTGAGCTCCTGGCTTCAAGTGATCCTCCCACCTCAGCCTCTCAAAGTGCTTGGATTACAGGCGTAAACTAATGCGCCCTGAGTGTCATTAGTTTAACTGTATCTATATATATTTCAGCTGGGCATGGTGGCTCACACCTGTAATTCCAACACTTTGAGAGGTTGAGGCAGGTGGATCACATGAGGTCCGGAGTTCGATACCAGCCTGACCAACATGGAGAAACTCTGTCTCTACGAAAAATACAATATTAGCTGGGTGTGGTGATGCATGTCTGTAATCCCAGCTACTTGGGAGGCTGAGGCAGGAGAATCACTTGAACCCAGGAGGCAGAGGTTGCGGTGAGCCGAGATCACGCCACTGCACTCCAGCCTGGGCAACAAGAGCAAAACTCTGTCTCAAAAAAAAAAAAATCTCTCTCTCTCTCTCTCTCTCTCTCTATCTGCCTACCTACCTACCTACCTATATCTATATCTATAGATGTAGATATAGATATTTCCCCTATTTCCCCCATCATTGGCTCCTTTTCTTCGTCTACCTTATCCACCGTTGCATTTCCAGAGCCTAGAACAAGGACCTAGCAAATACCAGGTGCTCAGTAAACATTTCTTGAATTAGTTAATGACTGAAATTCTAAAACATATAAAGATAATTAGAGGAAACGTTAATGTTCTTTAAACAACTTGATGGCTTTTGATAAGAATAAGGCTAAAATGTGCAAATTCCCAAATTTGGTTTGGCTTTGAAAATAGACGTATCATTAAAAACAGTTCACTGACCTTGTGACTTGGAGAGTAAAATTTCTTCTGGAATGATCTATGTGACCCTTTATTTAGAAGAACAGATATTTTGTGCAGAATTAGGTAGCATAGAAGGAGATGTGGCTGTGCCTATGCCAGGGAGGAGACGGGGCCTGCTCCAGGCTGTCCTTGTGGGTCTCAGAAGGAGGTGTGAGCTGAGGGATCGACTGAACCCCCACCCCACGCCAGATGCTGTTCAAGCACCTTCTATGGAACAACTGATTTCATCTTCATGACTACCCTATGAGCTAGACACTATTGCTATCCCCATTTTATACGTGAGTAGACTGAGGCACAGAGACGTTAAGGACCTTGCCCAAGATTTCACAGCTTGTAAGTGGCAGAGCTGGGAGTTAAGCCATGACAGCTTGATTTCAGAGACTACACCATTTACAGACTCACTGTTGCCAGGCAGATGTCCTGCAACCACAGAAAAATAGACATGAACAAGGTGATTTTCTTCTAGTTCCTTTCAAATGTTTTACTCTGAAACATATGACATGTTCAGGTTATTAAAGCAAGAATGTCTGTTGGCTGAGTGTGGTGGCTTACACCTGTAATCCCACCACTTTGAGAGGCCGAGGCAGGAGGGTCACCTGAGGTCAGGAGTTCAAGCCTAGCCAACGTGGTGAAACCGCATCTCTACAAAAAGCACAAAAATTAGCCAGGTGTGTTGGCGGGTGCCTGTGATCCCGGCCAGTTGGGAGGCTGAGGTAAGAGGATCACTTGAACCCGGAGGGTGGAGGTTGCAGTGAGCCAAAATCACGCCATAGGACTCCAGCCTGGGCAACAGAGTGAGACTCCACCTCAAAAAAAAAAAAAGTCTGTCAATTCCGTGCATTTCTAAAAACTCTCACTCCCAAAGTCCTTTACATCGATGCCTCATTCGATGTCTTGGCACTATGGGAACTTGCGTGGCTGTAATACTTAGGGAAGGGTGAAGGGGGAGATTTGATCTGAGAAGTAAAGTCGAATTTTAAATAAAGCAAAAAGCAGGAAATGCAATGAGGAAAAGGTCTATAGGAACAAATGATGGAAAGAAGCCAAAAGGCTGGAAATAGAGCTCTTGAAAACAACCTTTGCTATTCTTGAAGCAAAACAAGCTGACTGCTGAGGCTCTTGTTAGAGAAGATTGAGTTACGCTCCTGAGTGCTTTCTCCCAGTGTTGTTTTCCTCTCACCTCTGGATGGATTAGACTAGAGAATCTAATATGATTTGCTCATTAAAGCCCATCTGCTTCCTTTTCTGATCTGCCCTCTCTTCTCTATCCTTCCTAATGTTTCTTTTCCTTTCTTCCCAAGCATGAGCTTTGCAGTTAAAGAGACCCAGCCAGGTTCCTGCCTCTGCCACTGATTGGCTGTGTGCCTATTCAGGCAAATGATTTAACTGGTTCAGCTTTATTTTCCTCATCAGTTAAACGGGCACAACAATAGCAACTCCACAGAATTGTGAGAATGAAATGAGGCATATATATAAAGTGCCTAGCATGGAGGGGTGCATATAATGCACCCCTTCCTTTCTTTTCCCCATTTCTCTTTCCTTCCCCTTCATTCCTAATTCTTTCATATTTGCTGGGCTGCACTGCTAGGGCAATAATTGCCTTCAATGGCCAAGATTCTCCATGGGGTGAATCTCATAGAGAGCTCTAGTGTTCAAAGCTACAACATAATTTCCAAATAAAGCTTTTAGAGGAGAATTTATCTGTAAATATCAAACAACAAAGGCAACCACTTAAACATCATTAAATATTTCATCAAGCCCAGGAATGCCGAATATTAAAGAGAAGGCCATTCTAGTAGATTACTCTTGTTAGTGTTATTAATGTTAAAATATTTATATATAGTTGCAATTAATTATGAATTAAGGGTTCATTGGTAAGAGTCAACAGACATCTGTTTCTATTATAAATTGTAATAATGGATTCTATTAAAATCAATTAATAACACCATGGGGAATCCAGTCCTTGCCAGTGTTTGGATAACAGAAAAAACATCTACCCTAAAATAAAATACGAAAATTCCAATCCCCAGGCTAGATCTAAGGCTAGTGGAGCATTTTACATATACTGCAAATTAAATAGATTTCATGTTGGTTGTGGGATGTCAAGTTATGACAATGTTAAAATATCCAAGTGATATCCTATCCTATAGGTAAGAAGATATGAGCATCCTCTGAAAAGAGAACTTGCTAAAAATGGAAACTTACCATTGCAGAGTAGCAGGAGTGGAGTGGGGCTTGGATGCTCTATTATTTTCTTTTTCCTCATCTGTTAAAGGAAAGAAAAAGAAGCTAACTTCAGTAGGAAACAGTAGGAAAAAGTAAAAGTCCTGTCGACTCTCCCAAGTTTCAAAAGACTATGTTTCTCTGAAATGTTGATGCTTTGAAACAATATTTTGGCTTTTCCAACATGTTAGACTCATCATACTTTAATACAAAAAAAAGCAAAATTGACTTTTATTTTAAAACTCTTATGTCAATTTTGTTTTTATTTGACACAATGTGTTAGAGTTTGAAGAGCATTTCCCTTTGTCACTGACCAATGTGATCACATTCATCCACTCAGTATTTTCGTAACTGAAGCAGGACAGACTACAATTTCAACCCTAAAAACATAGGGACCTCACTCACTGCTATGGACTGAATATTTGTGTCCCCCACAGAATTTATGTGTTGAAACCTAATCCCCAAGATGATGATGATATTTGAAGGTGGGGCCTTTAGGAAGTGATCAGTCATGAGTCTTATGAATGAAATTAATGTCTTTATGAAAGAGATCCCAGAGAGCTTCCTCATACCCATTTCTCCCCTCTGAGAAGACAGAGAGAAGATAGTGAGAAGATAGCCATCTATGAACCAGGAAGTGGGCCCTCACCACACCCAAATCTGCTATTGCCTTGATCTTGGACTTCCCAGCCTCCAGAACTGGGAGAATAAATCTCTGTTAATTAATAAATCTTTGAGAATAAACAATAGAGAGATAAATCTCTGTTGTTCATAACCCACCCAGTTTATGGTATTTTGTTATGAAAACCTGAACAGACTAAACTCTTCACCATTTGTTCTTTGTAACCCCAATGAAGCAGAGCCTTAATGTAGGGTAGGGAAAGTGTAAGTGTTCAGGAGAAGAATCGGGTTAGCAATGCAATGGAGCAGGGTTTAGCACATATTTTCTATAAAGGACCTGATAGTAATATTTTAGGGTTTGTGGACCAATAGTAAAAATCAAGAATATTGTATAGAATTTATATGACGGAAGAGAAAACAAGTTTCCATGAAATATTTATTGATAAAATTCAATGTAAGCCCAGGCACAGTGACTCACACCTGTAATCCCAGCACTTTGGGAGGCCAAGGTGAGTGGATCAGTTGAGGTCAGGAGTTCAAGACCAGCCTGGCCAACATGGTGAAACTCTGTCTCTACTAAAAATACAAAAATTAGCCAGGCATGGTGGCGCACACTTGTAATCTCAGCTACTCAGGAGACTGAGGCAGGAAAATCACTTGAACCTGGGAGGCGGAGGTTGCAGAGAGCCAAGATCGTGCCACTGCACTCCAGTCTGGGCAACAGAGAAAGAATCCAAAAAAAAAAAAAAAAATCCAATGTAATAGTAATAATTGAATAAAATTTTTGTAATACATGTCTATTAATGAGAAGAATTAAATTAATTTTGGGGGTGTAGGTAACATTCTTCTAATTGGGATTAGAATTAATGTTGCCTATTATTAAATAGATTGCAAAAGTTGATCTGTAAAGACCATTTTTAGCTTGCAGCCCCACAAGCATCAGGCCAGATTTGGCTCACATGACCCTGATTTGCTGAGCCCTGCAATACCACAGTCTGAACAACAGATTAATTTTTAGCATTTCTAAAAAGAATTTGTCACAATTTCATCATGGATTTACTAAGAAACACATATAATCAGTCTCTTATCCAATTCCTAATAAAGATTATTGATAGGAACAGTCAACATAAAATTCCTTGATTCACAAAATTTGGCCCAAGATAATTAGGACAAATAAGAGTCTCAAGAAGAAAACTAATAATGTCAAAGCCTACAAATATTATCAATAAAATTTAATATAGACATTAAAAAGATAAATGAAATCAATCTATGGCATAAAATTTATATGGAAAAGAATTGGTATCTATGAAAACAGTTTAAGTAAAACAAAAATGAAAATGGAAAAAAATGAAAATGTCATATGATGTACAGAAAAATTTTTCTAAAATTAGCTCATGAAAGCTGAATCCAGAAAATATCTTATTGATGAAAATGTATCAATATTGGTGTAATTCTGATTTAAATGTCTACTTATAAGCACTGTGGCAGATATTGTTGTTGCTTAATCAAAACCTACATGTACCCACCTTCTTCCTTATATGTAGAAGCCCAGTTTAGAGAGGATTGTGTGTTCAAGGAGAGTGACCCCCTTTCAAATCCTAGAAAGGTGAATGTTGATTCATTTACGACAATCATGATAATTAATTTTATGTCATCTAGCCACTGATTGGATTAGGTGGAGCATGTAACATGATGTAGGCTGATCACATTTCAGAAGATGCTCTCTCTCAGGGCTTCTGGGAAAAGTATTTTTCCCTAATAAAATGAAGGAGTGAGAGATTCTCACCTGTTCTACTTTTGAATGTGGCTTTGAGATGACACAATAACTAGATTAAAGCAGCAAACTTGGGATGGGGAAAAACACAATCTGAGGACAAAGTCAACACCTAGGAAGGCAGAGAAAAAAAGGGAAAGCTTGGGGGCTCTGATTATCACGTGGTGCCTCTGATGAACCAACCCAAACAATGGCTGCCTCCTGTTCTATGAGACAGCACAGTTTCTTCGGTTGATAAAACTTCCTTTCATTGGGTATTCTCTTCCCTGCCACTAAAACTATTCTAACTGATGGTTAGAACCCGAACCACACTAATGCTAAATGTTCTCAGGAACGGAATGTAAAATACATCATAGACTCAACACCTGTTCATGATGCTTTGTCAACCTGGAGTTCTTCTAAATAGATGTTTCTCATCCCTTCCAGCCTGGAATAAATGCCACCAACTCTTTGAAGCTTTCCTTGATACTCTCTTAGTCAGGAATCAATCATTGATCCTAACTCTGTGCTTCTATAACACATTATTCACCTCTTAGCTGTCCTGTGTAGCCACCTGGATCACTATTTCTTTTCTTTTTTTTTTTTTTTTGAGACGGAGTTTTGCTCTTGTCGCCCAGGCTGGAGTGCAATGGCACAATCTCAGCTCACTGCAACCTCCACCTCCCAGGTTCAGATGATTCTTCTGCCTCAGCCCTCCGAGTAGCTGGGATTACAGGTGCCCATAACCACGCCCAGCTAATTTTTGTATTTTTTAGTAGAGTCGGGGTTTCACCATGTTGGTCAGGCTGATGCCAAACTCCTGCCCTCAGGCGACTGGATTATTATTTCTGTACACATCCACCCCTTCTGCTCAAGCATAAACTCAGTGAGAAGGCAGGGGTGGTATCTCAGTCAGCTGCATTACCTCCTGCAGGACCTAGCACAGCACCTTCCACCTAGTATTTAAATAGTTAAGTGTGCCTTCTCCAGTCTTAAAGAACAGCACAATATAGAGCGTGAACATGGGGGTCTCACAAGAATGTGGGTAAGTGAACACCTAAGTACACAGAACAATACTCAACCTCAGTTGTTCACAAAGAAATAAAAAGGAAACAAATAATGAGTCATTCCTTATATCTCTGAGGGAAAAGCAAATTTAAATAATGACAATTTTTGATGCTGGTGTATACATGGTGAAATTGACACTCTCAGAGTTCTTTATACCTGAAGATAGTGTTAATGTTTTTAGTATGCAATTTGGCAGTAATGTTAAGAACCATCTAAAATGTTCAGCTGCTTGTCCTCACAACCCAACTTCTAGAAATTATAATACTAAGCAAATAATCGAAGAGAAAGAAAGGGCTATATAAAAAACATGGGACCGGGTGCGGTGGCTCACGCCTGTAATCCCAGCACTTTGGGAGGTGGAGGCAGGCAGATCACTTGAGGCCAGGAGTTTGAGACCAGCCTGCCCAACACGGTGAAACCCTCTCTCTACTAAAAATACAAAAATTAGCCGGGCATCATGGCGCACACCTGTAATCCCAGCTACTCGGGTGGCTGAGGCACCAGAGTCTCTTGAGCCCGGGAGGCGGAGGTTGCAGAGAGATCACACCACTACACTCCAGCCTGTGTGACAGGAATGAAACCCTGTCTCAAAAACAAACAACAACAACAACAAATTGTTAATTGTGTTTTTTTAAACAAAAAAAAAAAACCATATAAACAACCTAAATCTACCCCTATCTAGCTTGCACTGGCACATTGCTAGTATTTTTGTTCCCCCTAAAACCGGCGGGGTTTTAAATTTTTGTTTCTTTAAATTTCAGCATTTTGGTCAACGTGGACAGGTTGTCAAAAGACCTAGATTCGAATAATCCTAACACTTAACCGGCCAGAACTGAGCAAATCACTCAACTTACTCGAGCTTCATTTTTCCTCGTTTGTAAAAAGGTCATCTTCTATGGCAATTATAAGAATCCTATTAATTTGTTCAACAAATATTTATTGAATACCTTATTTGTGCCAACTAGTCACCACAGAGAAAGAAATTAAACTCTTGCCCTTGAGTTTAGTTGGGGAAAGAGAAAGGCAGAGGAGACAGAGGACAAGTTCAGCAAGAAGTGGTAAGTGCTGTGATACAGGTAGGCACGGAGGAGTTGGCCAACCCAGACTACATGAAAAAGCAGAGCTTGTCAGAGAAGGTTCCCTGGAGGAAGTGATAGGTGAGCCGTGTCCTGGAGTGAGTCAGAGATGGGAGCCAGACGGGGGTAAGGTGGGATGGAAGTCAGGAGTAGGGTGGGGAAGGTGAGAGCAGATAAAGACAAGGGACCTGACAGATTGTGTCACTTTCCCAGAAGCAAGGTGGCTGCAGCATGGGTCTTTGCTGGATGTGGCAGAGTGGATCCAGGTGAGCATGGAATGTGATGTTTAACAATCTAATTATCCCGTTTAAGTCTTAAGACAGTCGTCTCTAAACGGAGGATAATAATAAGCCCTACCTCAAAACGTTGTTGGGAGGATGAAGTGAAATGAGCTAGCCGTCTGCGAAGAAAGGTTGCCCTTGGCTCTGCCTGGCCGGCCAGGGGGCGTTTGAGCAATTCTGTCTGCTGGGATCTGCTGCTATGGAAGATTTACAGGGGCAAAGACAACCGCATCGCCAAGGACCTCACAAGGCAAACACACACCAGGGGACGTCACAGCTCCATATAGGAGACGGCACTTGAGCTGAGCCCTGAAGGGATGGTTGAGGTTTTTAAAAGATAATGTTGTTTTATATTCACAAAAGTAATGCATGTTCATCTTTTTAAAATGAAGAAAGTATGGAGAAAATATCTCAGAATCCAAGCCCCTCTCAACAGAGGGAACGACTGTTACCTTTTTATCCTATTTGCCTCGTCTTTTTTCAGGGTTCTTTCACACACAAACACATACATATCTACGCTTAAAACATGTGAGGGTCATACAGTCCATCCTAGTTTGTAACCTGCCCTGTTCATTTTGAAGAGGACACGTCAGACTCTGGGAGGAGGCCACCAAGGGAGAGGGTACTCCAAGAGACAGAAGCAGCAGGAGGAAAGGCAAGGAACTGGGACCTGGAGCCCAGGGAAGATGCACGTGGTCCCATTGGTGGAGCCAGGGAAGCTCCCTGTTCTGGGATTCCATAGCAGTGTCTCCCACTCAGGCAATACTGCCTTTGTTATATAAGATTTTTTTCCCAGCTAAATTTTGTTATGGCCCCATTTCTGAGTATCAGTGAATAAAAAGAACTTGGCTTTGAGGACAAGCAGACATGGGTTTAAATTCCAGCATTGCCCCCAACTGTGTGGACTTTGAGCGGCAACTTGACTCATCCAAGCCTGAAGGCCCTTATCTAAAAAAATGTGAATCATAACTTATGTCACAAGGATGTTTTGAGGATTAAATATAATATGTTAAGAACTAGAACAAGAACAGTTTTTAAAAATGCCATACTAATAATAGCACTCATTGGTCAAGTACTTAGGCCAGGGACTGCACATCACTTTTCATATGCTACCTCATTTTATTCCTCCAAATATTGCTATGAAGAAATGTTATATCCCCATTTTATAAATAAGGAAGCAGAGCTTTGGTGAGGATGAATAATTGCATGAGGCCATGTAGCTGGTGAATGCAGACAGGACCTCACTAGGTGCTCAGCAATCCAGTGACTACAGATAGTGTTTAGAAGAGAACTGGTCTACCCCAAAGCCAATGTGGGCCCTCCAGCTCAGTCACCAAACAGGTGCTGTCCACCTCTGCTGGCTCCTTTCCTTAGATCACTGGCAACTTTGTGCCCAGGGTCTGAATGCCCAGCCCTTTTCTTCTAAAGTAGGAGGTGTGTCACACCCAGGCCTGACCCTCCTATTTGATGGCTCTCTATCTTAGTTCTCCTGAAGTGCTGGCTATTTATTTACTCATTCATCAGATATTCATTGAGTGTCTACTACATTTCAGCCCCATGACAGGTGTTAAAGGGTAAGAAAAAGCAGACATAGTCACTGCTGTCTTGAGGTCATAAATTATCAGCCAATTGAATGTAAGTCCAAGTCATGTACAGTGGTACGCACCTATAGTCCCAGCTACTTGAGAGGCTGATCTGGGAGGATCACTTGAGCCCAGCAGTTCGAGATCAGCGTGGGCAACATGGCAAGACCCGATTTCAAAAGTAAAGTAAAATTAAAACAAAACAAAACAAAACAAAAAGAAACCCCAAACTTTAAAAGTAAGTCCTAGGCAAGAGCTGTGAAGTGCAGGTCCAGAATGCTATAGCAGCACCAAATGTAGGGTGTGAGCCTGGCTTGGGGATCTGAGGAGGAGCAAGAACCTTACCTAGGTAAAGAGAGTAGAGAGTAGGGGAACACATTTTAGGTAAATGGAAACAGCCATAGTTGATAGAGACTTTAGGAACTGGTCCTGCCAAATGCCTTTTCATTTTCACTGGGAGAAATGCCTTGAACCAAACAAGATTCATCCGTAAAGCATCATTTCAGGCCAGCAGGATTCCTGGAGCCATTCGCAGGCACACCTGCAGTGCCCCCCTGCAGTGCCCCCCTGCTGGTCCTGCCAAGGCTGGAGAGCTACAGTCTGCTTTAAAAAAAAGCTCCTGCCAAGATGCTGCCCTGGCGCCTGGTCTTCTTGCCACTCTGTTCTGCTCCCACTTTGCAGTAATGATTCCTAACACGGTGCAGGGATCTCAGTCCAGTTCCCAGTAGTGAGCATCTCTGCTCTCCTCTCTGCATCTACCCCCAATATAAACTCTGGGGCCAAATTTCCAGGCTCAAATCCCAGCTCCACTACTTATTAGCCATGTGACCTTGAACACCATTTTGGTTCCTCAGTTTCATTATCTGTAAAATAGGGATAATAATAGGACCAACCTCATACCGCTATCGTATTAATTGAACCACTTCTGGTTCAAAGGACTTGCTATCTAAGTGTTCCCTGTTCCTATAATTGCTATTGCTTCTCCAGAGGGACCATGTGGCTGGCTCCCCACCCTGTCCGTGAGGTTTGGCAAGCTCTGCAGCTGGGAGGGTTATTCACTCTGTGCTCCCTCAGCACCTGACTGCTCCCCAGCAAAGTCCCCATGGTTGCTGCCCATGGATCGTTTTAATCCATTCAGGCTGCGGTAACAAAATACCATAGACTGGGTGGTTTTAAACACAGAAATTGATTTCTCATAGTTTTGGAGGCTTGGAAGTCCAAGATGAAGGCATCAGTGATTTGGTGTCTGGTGAGGGTCTGCTTCCTGGTTCAAAGACAGCTGTCTTCTCGCCCTGTGTTCACACATGGCAGAAGGGGTGAGGGAGCTCTCTGGGGCCTCTTTTATAAGGAGACACTAATCCCATTCACAAGGGCTGAGCCCTCATGACCTAACACTTCCCCAAAGCCTCATCTCCGAATACCATCACATTGGGGGTTAGAGCTTCAACATTTGAATTTGGGGGGAATACAGACATTCAGTCTGCAGCACTGACCACTGTGCCTGCCTTGTTAGCTTGTAAGCTCTGCAGGGTGCAGACCTTGCTCACCATTGGGTCTCCAGCACCCACATGTGGTAGGGGCTCAGGAAGCATTTGTGGAATGAGTGAATGAATAAAATGACATCACAATTAAAAGTGGAGTGATTCAGTAACATACAAAAAACATGATTTCATATATTAAATGTTCATATACAAAACATATGATTTCAGTAACACACAAAACTGCAGTACTACCGGGGAATGTTTATTAAGGACTTATATTGTGCCAGGCACTGTGGAAAGCTCTTCATGGTACGGCATTTAGCTTTCACAGCTGCCCTAGAAAGTGAACAGTTTAACACATGTGAAACATCAAATGCAGGGCCTTAGTGTACTTAGTGCTTAATCAATGTTAGTCCTAATTATTAGTATTATCCGCATTTACAGAGGAAGAAACTAAGGCTCAGAGAAGTGAAGGAATTTGTCTGAGGTCACACAGTGAGTGGCAGAACAAAGACAAGGACCCAGGCTAGTTGACTTCAAAACCTCCCCAGACCCAAACATTTATGAGCCTCATTCTGTCTTCAAACTCGTAGTACTGGACTGAAGATTTTAGAGAAGTTATTATCTGCCTCATCATTTCTTTTCTGCCTCCATGTCAAATGAATTCACACTTGGGAATCTATTCTAGAATATTTCTTGCCTGGAGCCAGTGTGGCAGAGTTTAACATTGAGGAAGCACATTTCTAAATTAATTACTTCTTTTCAAATCCCAGGAAAGGTTCAAGTTTATGTGAGTCTCAAATTTCACTTCAAAGTTCTAATTCTATTTCCTTTCATTATACTGACCTGGCTGCACCTGGTCAGACCTCACCTGTTGGGAACATGGGGCTGCCAAAGGTTTCATTTCCCCTCATTCACCTCCTTTCCAGCCCCTGCAAAGGGCACCAGCTGATGAGCAGGGTGCCTGGCACCCAGGCCTTTGGCAGTGGGCATCAGCCTCTGGCAGCAAACCCTTCTCCCCCGTGGGAACGGGGCTAAATCCCAAACAAAACTGTGATGTTGGCAGCATTTGCTGTGAGGGGCCCACACCTGCTTCCTCTTTCCTCCTCTGGGTGAATTCCTTCATAATCTTGGAGTGGGAAAGAGGCTGTCTAACTTTGATACAAAATCAAAAAGCCATAAAAGAAAAGATTGATAAATTTTATGACATAAAAAATCCAAAATTTCTGCGTGAGGGGAAAAAAAAAAACACAACATGAGTACAAAGATAATGACTCACTCGGGAAAACTGCAATCATTCCACAGACAATGGTCTCATCTGCCCACCATAGAAAAGAGCTCCTGTAAAAGTAGCAGGAAAAAGACCAAGAACCAAAAGCAAAAATAGGCGATGCACGTGACACACAGTTAATGGAAAAATTACAAATGCTCTTAAAAGGTGGAAAGATGGTCAGTTTTAACCAATGAACATAGAAATTACACCAAGATGACATTTCTTACTTATCAGATTGGCAAAAATCCAAATCACAACCACGCAACTCTGCTGTGAAGCTAATGGGAAACAGGTACCCTCCCACCTTGCAGGGGGAGAGTGAACCGTGCCTCCTGGCCAGACACAGTGGCTCACACCTATAATCCCAGCACTTTGGGAGGCTGAGGCAGGAGGGTCATAGTAAGACTCCGTCTCTACAAAAAAATTTTGAAAATTAGCTGGAAAGGCTGGGCACGGTGGCTCATGCCTGTAATTTCAGTACTTTGGGAGGCCACGGTGGGCAAATTGCTTGAGCTCAGGAGTTCGACCAGCCTTGGCAACATGGTAAAACCCCATCTCTATAAAAAATTAGCCAGGCATGGTGGTGCACACCTGTACTCCCAGCTACTCAGAAGGCTGAGGTGGGAGCCATCACCTGAGCCTGGGAGGCTGAGGCTGCAGTGAGCCGTGATTGCACCACTGCATTGCAGCCTGAGTGACAGAGAAAGACCCTATCTCAAAAACAAAAACTAAACAAAACAACAAAACAAACAAACAAAACCCAGGGCTTCTCTGTATGGAAGGTCATTTGGCAGAATCTACTGAAATCCCATGTACCCTTTATCCAGCAGCCCCAGGTCTGTGAACTGATCCTACAGCTATACCTGGACACATCTGAAACGATGCATACACAAGGTTATTTGTTGCAGCTTGTCTGTAGCAGCAAAAGTTTGGAAACAGTGCAGGCGTTTATCTGGATAACTAAATTAGAATGCATCGTCACAATGGGATACTATGCAAGTATTTTTTTTTTTAAGATGAAAACCAAAAAAGAATGAGGACACTTTCTATATTCTTACTGATATGGAACACTCTGGTTTTTATTATTAAGTGAAAAAAGCAAGTCACAACACAGTGCATATAGTATGCCACTTTTTTGTGTTAAAAAAGTAACAAATGGCTGGGCACAGTGGCTCACGCCTGTAATCTCAGTACTTTGGGAGGCCGAGTCAGGTAGATCACTTGAGGTAAGGAGTTTGAGAACAGCCTAACCAATATGGCAAGACCTTGCCTCTACAAAATCACAAAAATTAGCCGGGCATGGTGGTGCATGCCTGTAATCCTAGCTACTCAGAAGGATAAAACAGGAGAATCGCTTGAACCTGGGAGATGGAGGCTGCAGTGAGCCAAGATGGCACCACTGCATTCCAGCCTGGGTTACAGAGCAAGACTCTGTCTCAAAAAAAAAAAAAAAAAAAGGAACACATATTTGAATTTTTCATTTGCATAAGGAAATACTCGAAGAATACATGATAAACAAAAGTGTTTATTACTAGGAAGCTGGAGTAGAGGGTTGCAGGGGAAGATGGGGGTGAGACCAAGACTTCTCAATGAGTACCTTTTACAGCATTTTGATTGTTGGACCATATGGCTGTATAATCTATTCAAAACTATTCTAACTTTTAAGTATGAACAAATTAAAAAGATCCTATAGGGGAGGGGCATCCAAAGGAAGAATCTACTCAAATGGATAAGTGCTCCTGGAGTGCCAAAAACTGAAAGCAAATTATAAACACCCATAATCTAGTGAGGCTTTATGGTCTATTTTGTTTTCCTAATATCCATATGCTTACTGAGCACCTACCATGTACCAGGCCCTACTATGTTAAGTGTTGGTGAGATACAGTCAGACACAGTGCCTTCCCCTCAAGATGTTTTGGCCCCATGGAGAGACTAAATGGAGGGTGGAGGGGCCCTGGCCTGGCAGTGTGCTCGAAGCCCAGAGGAAGCAGTACGTCCTTCTTCCCCAGAGGAGTGGGGAAGGTCAGCTGGAGAAGAAAGGACAGATAGGCTGACACTGCGGGCAGAATGGGCAGCCCTTGATGACACTGTGGGCACAGAGGTGAGGAACGGGAGGAGCCAAGGAGGCCATCTTAAATCACAGCCTAAACACTGGGGCTGCGCCAGCCAGCTAGCAGTCTCAACCCTGGGTTCCCAGCCAGCACTAAAACTGCAGCAGACACCCCATGGGGGCAATCCAATTCTTTGCAAGTGACCCAGGAGGTTTCTCCTGTTGAACCTATCCTCCCAGTTTCTCTAATTTCTTCCAACCCTCTAACACCAGCCTAGTCTAAGGCCTCAAACTTGGAGTAGGTAGCAGCCCTGATGTGTCTTCCTGGCTTGAATCCACCTGCATAGAACCTCCACACCAACCTTCTGAAAACACCACTTTGATTTGTCACTCCTCAGCCAGCTCCTTCAGTGACACCTCAGACCTCAAATTCTAGACTCCTTGTTTGGAATTCAGGTCCCTCAGTGATGTGGCCCAAACTCATTCCTAGCCCTGTTTGCCATGATTCTTCAACCTCTCTGCTCAAGCCAACCTGGAAAACTCTCCAAGCTCAAGACCAGTCTCGTAGCTTTCTGCCTCCCCCATTTTCCCATCACTGCAGGAACCACATGGATCCTTTGAGGGCCAAGACAAATGTCACCTCCTCCAAAATGCCTTCCCCAGAGTCACCTTCCAATCTCGTGACCTCTCCAAACTTCAGCGTGTATAATTAGTAAATCACCTGCAAGTATTATTAAAATACAGAGCATGTGTCAATGAGTCTGGGATGGGCCTAAAATATTGCATTCCTAATAAGCTTCCAGGAAGGTCTATGCTCTAGGTCAGTACCACACTTGGTTTGGCAAGGTCTTAAGTACACCTCATATCCTTTGAATGAAGTCGATCACATATGGCCTTGCATTATGAATATTCAAGTATGTGCCTTAACTTCTTTTCTCGATTGAAAATTCATTGAGAGCAGGGATCCATGGAAAAGACAGTTTATGTAGTCGAAAGAGAGCCAGCAATAAAATCAGATAGCTCTAAATTCAAGTCTTAACTCTACCACTTACTTGCTATGACATTGAATAAGTCACATAATCTCTGAATCTCAGTTTCTTCATCTGTAAAATGGGGAGAAAAAATACTTTCCCTCCAGAGGATTAAAAGAAATCATGGTTGTGATTATGCCCAGCATACTGCCTGGTGCTGAATATATTTTAATATTGGCTCCCTCCTCTTTCTTTCCTTACATAATTTTGGGATTTCCATAGAGTCTAGCATGTAGTAGGTGCTCAGGGAATCTTCTGGGCCCAACTGTTGCAGAAACTTCTGTTCTACCCATACAACTCTGTCCAATCCACACTGCTGAGCTTTCCTCTCTGGATATGATGCTCCAATAGTCACTGACTTTTTAATATTTTACAGTCACAATCCTCCTGTTTGTTGGTGAGTATGCCATCAGAAGCGTACATATCTACTGACATCTGCTAGTGGAAAAATGCAATTGTTTAGGTTGGAAGTGAGAACTCATAAGACCTGAATTATGGCAAATAACCCATCCACTCTTGCTCGGTTTCTTCACCTATCAGGCATTTAGGACTTGATCCCACTGGTCCAGGGTTTTCTTTCCAACTGCATTCCATCAAAAAATATCAGTCCCATATCACATTTCCTCACACTCACTGAGTCTCTAGCGAATCAACTAAATTAATCTTTTCTGGGTTGCTAAGCGGATATAACAGAGCATTTGACAGATATCAGAAGGCCTCAGTAACAGTCCTGATTCTGACACTAACTAGGAGTGTGATCTCTGGCAAATCACATCCCTTCTCTGAGCCTTAGTTTCCTTAACTGTAAAACAGGAGAGTTGGGCCAAGATGATCCACAAAATCTCATACTCTTTTATTCTAGGCTAACAAACTGAATAGTCTCCCATTCCGAGCAGCACATTTTCATTTTGACCAGGTCCTTGGTGCTGATACTGAAAGGTTCATGCCAGCAAAAGAAGTCCTCTCAGTAGGCAGAATGTTGACCTATCTCAAATCACACCCCGAGAAGGCATTTTTTTCCATTGGCCTGGTCCAGGGATACATTCTATGGCAGGCCACCCAATAGCCAATTGTTCATTTTTTCCTGCTTGCTAATCAAACCCCAGTTTTATCCAAGGCAATATTATGATAGCCCAAGAGGTAAACCATGATTTTTCTAAGCCAAGAGTTGGTAAACTTTTTCTGCAAAGAGCCAGATAGTCAATATTTTAGGCCCTGTGAGCCACACACAGTCTATTCCTTTTCTTCTTCTTCCCCCCAACCTCCACACACACTCTTTAAAAATGAAAATAAAGGCCAGGCGCGGTGGACTTTGGGAGGCCGAGGCAGGCGGATCACGATATCAAGAGATCGAGACCATCCTGGCCAACATGGTGAAACCCCATCTCTACCAAAAAAAAAATACAAAAATTAACTGGGCATGGTGGTGAGCTCCTGTAGTCCCAGCTACACGGAAGGCTAAGGCAGGAGAATTGCTTGAACCCGGGAGGCGGAGGTTGCAGTGAGCCAAGATCACAACACTGCACTCCAGCCTGGTGACAGAGTGAGACTCCATCTCAAAAAATAAAGTAAAATAAAATAAAAATGAAAAAAATTATTAGATCATGGGATGTATAAAAACAGCCCACAGGCTAGATTTGATATGTGGTCAGTCTAGTTATCATAATCTTATTCTTTGGACAAATTCTCTTTCATCCTCCCTTTCAGCTATAAATGATAGAGTTCTGGACAAAAACAACATAAAATAAGTCTACTGGGGGCTTCTGGGAAAGATTTTGTTGTTTTCTGATAAAAGAGAGACACACAAGAAGAAAAGTAACTGGCACCTCCCCTTGTTCCATTTTCCTGTCTTAAATGTGGACCTGATGCCTGGACCTGCAGCAGCTACCTTGTGATTATGAAGTACTAACACGGGGACAAAATACCAACAATGTAGGGGACTCAGCAGAAAGACATAAAGAGCCTGGGTCCTGAAGGATGTTGAACTGTTGAATAAACCCTGGAACCTCATCCTTCCCGTCTTTGGTTAAATAAAATAATAAATACCTACATCATTTAAACCATCAGGTTTCTGTCTCTTAAAATCCAAAGCATTCTTTTGGATTTTTGTTTTTTGAGATGGGGTCTCACTCTGTCACACAGGCTGGTGTGCAGTGGCATGATCTTGGTTCACTGCAACCTCCACCTCCCCAGCTCAAGCAATCCTTCCAACTCAGCCTCCTGAGTAGCTGGGACCACAGGTCAAAGCATTCTTAACATGCTAAAGCAGAGTGGTTTTTTCCTCATAAGTAATTTTTGTTTTTTGAGACGGAGTCTTGCTCTGTTGCCCAGGCTGGAGTGCAGTGGCCGGATCTCAGCTCACTGCAAGCTCCGCCTCCCGGGTTTACGCCATTCTCCTGCCTCAGCCTCCTGAGTAGCTGGGACTACAGGCGCCCGCCACCTCGCCCCGCTAGTTTTTTGTATTTTTTAGTAGAGACGGGGTTTCACCGTGTTAGCCAGGATGGTCTGGATCTCCTGACCTCGTGATCCGCCCGTCTTGCCACCGCGCCCCGCCCCTCATAAGTAATTTTTAAAACTTCAACCATGTCCTGTAGTAAGCACCGGGGTTACAACAGTAAACCACACAACATTCCTGCCTTCTTGGGGCTTTCTAGTCTAGTAAAGGAGATGACAAGGCACAATCAAATATTGACACATCAGATCAGTCACTAAATGGGGGTGATGAGCTCTACTCTTGGTGTTCCTACTGGCAAATTATGAAATCTCCAATGCCAAGTCTTTGAAACATGACGGTTTATTACTTTCTGAGAGGCAGACAAGTGCAAAAAACACTATAAAAGACTAATGCTGAAAGGCAGACATATAGACCTAAGTTCAAATCTCAACTCTACCACTTAACAGCTATGTGACTTTGGGCAAGATTCTTGACATCTGCTAGAGGGGAAAAATGCAATTTGGGCCGGGTGCAGCGGCTCACGCCTGTAATCCCAGCACTTTGGGAGGCTAAGGCAGTCAGTTCACGAGGTCAAGAGATCGAGACCATGCTGGCCAACATGGTGAAACCCCATCTCTGCTAAAAATACAAAAATTAGCTGGATGTGGTGGCACGTGCCTGTAGTCCCAGCTACTCAGGAGGCTGAGGCAGGAGAACTGCTTGAACCCGAGAGGCAGAGGTTGCAGTAAGCTGAGATGACTGTACTCCAGCCTGGCAATAGAGCGAGACTCCATCTCAAAAAAAGAAGCAATTTGGAGTGGGCTAAGGACTTGAGGGGAATTTGAATGCAAGTAGGCTTGAGCTTCAATTTCTACACATGGAAGTAAAGCTCATAATCATAAGCCGCCTCTTTGGACTATTGTGAGAAAGAAATGAGATCATGGAATTAAAGCACTTCTCATTGCTCAGTAAATGATAGCTATATATACATATTAACTATAAATAAATATATATATATAATTTTGCTTAACAATATATTCTTAGAAAAAAGACTGGAAGGAAACACAAAAACATCAAGAGTGGTTATCTCTACATAGTGGGATTAGAGGCAATTATTTTCTTTCCTCAGATATTTTTCCAAATATATGTACACATAACTTTTAAACTTGTGGGACTTTTTAAAATGTGATCTTTGTGTTTTGAAAATAAATGCAAAATGTGAACTGAAACTCCTTTATTCTTTTATCTGGACAAGAGTCAGGTGGCCCATGTTCTAGATCTAGCACTGGTATTGACTTCTTGTATAATCTTAGAAAGGCACGTCACTTCTCTAGGTCTCAATTTCCTTGTCTAAGAGTTGTTGATAATCAGACTTCCAGTTCCCTCCATGATAAAGTAGCTTGCACTAGATTAACTCACCCACCAAATTGTAAAAGCTAGAAAATATACAAATAGCTATTTGAAAACATTGGAGAGCAATAAATGCAGACAGGACTAGAGGAACTACAAGCCTTGAAATAAAGGAAGCACCACAAGTAAGCTCTACAGTCACCTTGGCGTTTTCCTGAAAGATCTTTCCAAATTGCTACACTGGGAAATAGAACCCAAGCAAAGAGTATAGTCTATTGAGCTAAGGAGAGTTTGGGGATAACAGAGTAGCTAATATCTAAGGAGCAAAATCCCAAAGAGAAGAGAACTTTAAAGAAAGAGACACCTCTTTCCCATCTTGCAAGATGGCGGGTGAAAAAGTTGAGAAGCCAGATACTAAAGAGAAGAAACCGGAAGCCAAGAAGGCTGATGCTGGTGGCAAGGTGAAAAAGGGTAACCTCAAGGCTAAGAAGCCCAAGAAGGGGAAGCCCCATTGCAGCCGCAACCCTGTCCTTGTCAGAGGAATTGGCAGGTATTCCCGATCTGCCATGTATTCCAGAAAGGCCATGTAGAAGAGGAAGTACTCAGCCGCTAAATCCAAGGTTGAAAAGAAAAAGAAGGAGAAGGTTCTTGCACCTCTTACAAAACCAGTTGGTGGTGACAAGAACGGCGGTACCCGGGTGGTTAAACTTCCCAAAATGCCTAGATATTATCCTACCGAAGATGTGCCTCGAAAGCTGTTGAGCCACGGCAAAAAACCCTTCAGTCAGCACGTGAGAAAACTGCGAGCCAGCATTACCCCCGGGACCATTCTGATCATCCTCACTGGACACCACAGGGGCAAGAGCGTGGTTTTCCTGAAGCAGCTGGCTAGTGGCTAGTTACTTGTGACTGGACCTCTGGTCCTCAATCAAGTTCCTCTACAAAGAACACACCAGAAATTTGTCATTGCCACCTCAACCAAAATCGATATCAGCAATATCAAAATCCCAAAACATCTTACTGATGCTTACTTCAAGAAGAAGCAGCTGCGGAAGCCCAGACACCAGGAAGGTGAGATCTTCTACATAGAAAAAGAGAAGTACGAGATTACAGAGCAGCGCAAGACTGATCAGAAAGCTGTGGACTCACAAATTCTACCAAAAATCAAAGCTGTTCCTCAGCTCCAGGGCTACCTGCGATCTGTGTTTGCCCTGACGAATGGAATTTATCCTCACAAATTGGTGTTCTAAATGTCTTAAGAACCTCATTAAATAGCTAACTACCAAAAAAAAAAAAAGAAAGAGACAAACATACTTGTATTAAAATTACCGCTCAAATCCTTAGCCCACTCCAAGCTATACATGCAGAGTGAGAAACCAAGAAACTGAGGGGAAAGTAGCAGCTTAGAGACTAAAGAGCCAATCATTAATTGGTTAGGGTTGGAGTCTAAGCTGGGTCAAAGTAGAGGGAAGTTGGTAAACACCCAGAAAGGCCAGGCTTTAGGAATAAAAACCATACCCTAGTAGTACAGACAAAAGCGAAATATACTAGGTTTGACAAGATTAAGGAGATCTGCTAGCTCTCTCTCTGCCTGCTAGAACAAAACTCAATACTTGTTGGAGAAAGTTAACATCCTTCACCCAAATGCTCTTCAACTTTGCATCCATAATGTCCAGTATTGGATAAAAAACTATGAGGTGTTATTGAAAAACCTCAAAAGGACCAAAAATACCTGAAATCCAAGAAATAGCCAGATAATAGAAATAGATCCAGAGATAATTCAGATACTAGACTTAGCAGACAGGAACTTTAAAATAACTATGGATAATATGTTCGAGGAGATAGAGAAAAATATGGTCAAATTAGAGGAAATGATGGACAAAACAGATGAAAAATGGAGAATATCAATCAAGATTTAGAAACTATGAGAAAAGAATCAATTGGACCGCCTACCACAGAAGAATACAATATCTGAAATTAAGATCACTTGGATGGGTTTAATAGAAGACTAGACACGATAGAAAATGGGAATTTAGAACTGAAAGGCAGGTCAATTAAAAAAATACAAAACTGAGGTACAAAGGAATGAAGATGGACAAACCAGAGCAAAACATAAAAAAAGAGGTATAATCAAAGGTCTAATATTCATGTAACTGCAGCTCCAGAAGATGAGAAGAGTGAGGAAGACAAAATATTTGAAGAGACAATGGCAAAGAATCTGCAAATTTGATGAAAGACAACATACACATTAAAGAAGCTCAGTGATCCCCAAGAAGAATAAAAACAAGCAAGCCGTATCTATGCACATCATAGTCAAACTACTGAAAACCAAAGACAATGAAAAAAATTTTAAATCAGCCAGAGACAAAAAGACACATTGCATTCAAAGGAGTAAAAATACGTCTGATGACTAACTTTTCAATAGACATTTTTGGACCCCAGAAGACAGTGGAATAACTTAAAAGTGTTGAAAGGAAAATTAAAATTTAAAAAAATCTCACCAACCTAGAATTTTATCACTAGCAAAAATATCCTCCAACAATATATGTGAAATAAAGATGTGTTTCATGATCTACACTATACCACACAGTATGATAATAAATCTGCAAGGAATTTCTCTGAGTTAAAGAAAAAATGATTCCAGATGGAAGCATGAAACTGCTGACAGGAAGAAAGAACCCTGGAGAGGGTAAATTTGTGAATAAATAAAAATAAATATTGACTGCTTAAAACAATAATAATTATGCCTTGTGGGGTGTATAACATATGTAGAAGATGTATACATTAAAATGAGAGCTCAGAAGATGAGAAAGAGGAAAATGAGGTTAAAATATGATGGTGTTCTTCCCCTGTGCTTGAAGTGAGGGAAGGAGTAATGTGAGGTAGATGTATTAATAAGTGAAGAATGCAAAAATGCATATTGTAATCCCCAATAGTACCACTCTAAGAGAATGTATAATTGAAAAGCTAGCAGAAGAAAACATCGAATATTTTTAAAAATTCTATTAATCCCTTCCCAAAAAGCTAAAAAGTAAGAATAAAGGAATAAAGACAGATGGGACGAATAAAAAATAAATAATAAGTTTGTTGACTTAAACTCAATAATGTCAGTAACAATATTAAATTTAAATGGTCTAAATTCAAAGATTATCAGACTGGGTTTTGTTTTTCAAAAAAGCTATAGTTAAAAACTTTACTGAACTAAATATAGTAAGATTATATAGTAAGACTGAAAATAAAAAGATGAAAAAGATATACCGTAGCAACCCATGTGTGAAGAAAACTGGTGTAGCTGTATTAATATCAGACAAGATAGACTTCAAAGCAAAAAGTATTACTAGAGATAAGGTAGAAATATTTAACAATAATAAAAAAAGTCATTTCAATAAGAGGACATAGCAATCCTAAATTTCTAAGAAATTAATACTTCAAAATATATAAAGTAAAAATTAACAAAACTAAAAAGATAGACAGCTACAACCATAATCAGAGCTGGAGATATTAACATACCTGTTGCAGTAACTGAGAGAACAAACAATAACAACAGTAAAACAGTAAGGATATGGAGTATTTAAATAACATAATTAACTAAATTCACATAACTGATATCTATAAAACACTCCATCCAGTATACATTCAAAATGTACATTCAAAATGCAAAATACTCATTCTCCTCAAGTGCACATGGGCATTAACCAAAATAGGTTATATGTTGGGACATTTAAAATGTACATTCAGCTGGGCGTGGTAGCTCACACCTATAATCCCAGCCCTTTGGGAGGCTGAGGTGGGTGGATCACTTGAGGTCAGGGGTTCAAGACCAGCCTGGTCAACATGTGAAACCCTGTCTCCACTAAAAATACAAAAATTAGCCAGGTGTGGTGACAGGCACCGGTAATCCCAGCTACGTGGAAGACTGAAGCAGGAGAATCACTTGAACTGGGACGTAGAGGCTACAGTGAGCTGAGATTGCTCCACTGCACTCCAGCCTGCGTGATGGAGTGAGGTTTTGTCCCAAAAACAACAACAAACCCAAAATGTACTTTCAAAATGTAAAATATACATCCTTTTCAAGTGTGCATGGACATTAACCAAAATAGACTATATGTTGGGACAGACACTAAGTCTCAACAATTTCAAATTTTGAAATAATACAGAATATGTCCTCTGACCATGGTGGAACTAAAAGAGAAATCAACAACAGAAAGACAATTAGGAAATCTATGAATGTTGGGACATTAAGCAACAGATTTCTAAATAAGCCAAGTGAAAGAAGAAATCACAATAAAAAATTGAAAATGTGTTTAACTGAACAATAATGAAAGTGTGGTATCAGAAAAATGTTGGGATTAATCGAGCAATGCTTACGGGAAAATTTTTGACTTTAAATGTATATCTTAGGAAAGGTTGAGAATCAATAATCTAAGCACCTATCTCAAAATCTGGAAAAAGACAGCATATTAAACTCAAAGAAAGTAGAAGGAAGGAAAAAAGATAAGAGCAGAAATGAATGCAATTCTTAAAAGATGTAAATTGAGAAAACAACAAAGCCAAAAGTTGGACCTTTGAAAAGACCATTAAAATTGATAGACCCTGGCAAGGCTGCTGAAGAAAAACAGAGAAAACATAAATTGCCAATATCAAAAATGAAAGAACATCAACATAGATGTTAAAAACATGACAAAAGTGGCCAGGCATGGTGGCTCATGCCTGTAATCCCAGCACTTTGGGAAGCTGAGGTGGGCAGATCACAAGGTCAGGAGTTTAAGACCAACCTGGCCAACGTGGTGAAACCCCATCTCTACCAAAAAAAAAAAAAAAAATTTAGCCGGGCATGGTGGCGGATGCATGTAGTCCCAGGTACTCAGGAGGCTGAGGCAAGAGAATTGCTTGAGTCCGGCAGGCAGAGGTTACAGTGAGCCAAGATCACGCCATTGCACTGCAGCCTGGGCAAAAGAGTGAGACTCCATCTCAAAAAATAAATAAATAAATAAAGGCAAAAGTAATAAAAGGAAAGTTTGAACATTATGTAAATAAACTTGAAAATTTAGATGAAACAGATTCCTTAAAAGTAACAATTTACTAAAAGTAAAAAAAGAAATAAAAATATAAATAATCTAATAACTATTTAGAAAATTGAATCCATCATCAAAAACTTTCCCTCAAAGAAAATTCCAAACCCAGTTGTTGAATTATTCCAAAGAGTTAAGAAATAAAGAATACCAATCTTATATAAACTCTTCAAAACAATAGAGAAGTATGAAACTTCCTACCCCCGTTCATGAGACCTATATAATCTTGACACCAAAACCTGACAAGAACATCATAAAAAAGAAATATCATAGGCCACAAATCTCATGAACATAGATGCCAAAGTCCTTAACAAAATCCAGCCTGAAATAGAGAAAAATCACACCCAGAAGTATATAGAAAGATCATACTTCTGACCAAGTATGATTTATTCCAGGAATGCATGTTTGACTTAACATTCAAAACTCAACCAATGTAATTCACAGTATTAATAGAATAAAGGAGAAAAACATATGATCATCAAAACAGATGTAGAAAAAGTGTTTGATAAAATTCAACACCCATTTAAGAAAAGTCTCTCAGAAAACCAAAGATAGAAGGAAATTTTCTCAATCTGATAATGAGTATGTACAAAAATCCACAGCAAATATCGCACCTAATGGTGAAACATTAAACGCTTTCACCACTTAGGTTGGGGAAAAGGCAATGATGTCCACTATCACCACGTCACCTCAAAATTGCACTAGAGGTCCCAGCCAGTACATAAGGCACACAAAACAAATAAAAATACAAAGATTATAAAGGAAGATGCAAAGCTGTCATTATTCTCAGGTGACATGATGATGTTCATAGAACGTTCAAAAAATGCAAATTTTAAATTAATAAGCAAATTTAGCAAAGTGGCTAAATACAAAGTTATCTAAATAATTGCATTTTAATATGCTAGCAACTAACAATTAGAAAAAACTTCAAATGTACTACTTACTTTAGCATTGAAAAACATCAATTATCTAGGAATAAGTCTAAAGAAAGATGTGTAAAACCTCTACAGTGAAATCTACAAAACACTGCTGGGAAAAATTAAAGATGATCCAAATACTTGGAGGCCTAATGCAACATATGTTAATTGGAAATTTGATGTTGTTAAGGTGTTCTTCCCAAATTTCTTATAGATTCAATGCAATCCCCATCAAAAATCCTAGCAGGTATTTTGCATATGTGAAAAAATGACAACTAATTCTAAAATCACTATGGAATGGTTAAGAATGTAGATTAACCACTGAAGAAGTAAACAAGAACAAGAGGGCTTATGCACCAGATATCACGACTTATTGTATAGGTGCAGTAATAAAGACTGTAGTATTAGCCCAAAAATAGACAGTAAGGCCAACAGTTTGGAATAAAACTCCAGACCCAGATCCAAATATATATAATCTGCCAATTTATGATGAAGGTACCACTGGAACTCAGTGGATAAAGGGTGACCTTTTCAAGAAATCATGCTCTATCAGTTAATTAATAAGAAAAAAAAAGAACTTTGACTCCTCCTTCACACCATACACAAAAGTTCCAGATGAACTATTGATATAAAAATGAAAGGTAAAATAGTAAAGCTGCTAGATGATCTGTTAAAAAGATCTTCGTGAACTTCAGGTAAGCAAAAATTTCTTAATAGGATACCAAAGCACTAACTATAAAAGAAAAACATTAATAAATTGAATTTTATTAGAATGAAAAACTTGTGTTCATAAAAGTTACCATTATGAGAATAAAAAGGCAACCCACAAACCAAGAGAAGATATTTGTAATACTTTTACCTGGCAAATATTAATATCTCCTATTCAAGATATAAAAACAACTCTTACAAACCCTTAAGGGGAAAACCAACAACATAATTTTTAAAAAACACACAGGCAAAAGACGTGAAGAAGGGCCGGGTGCGGGGGCTCACGCCTGTAATCCCACCACTTTGGGAGGCCGAGGCGGGTGGATCTCGAGATCAGGAGTTCAAGACCAGCCTGGCCAATATGCTGAAACCCTATCTCTACTAAAAATACAAAAATTAGTCAGGCATGGTGGCATGTGCCTGTAATCCCAGTTACTTGGGAGACTGAGGCAGAAGAATCACTTGAACCTGGGAGGCAGAGGTTGCAGTGAGCCGAGATAATCCACTGCACTCCAGCCTGGGCAACACAGCAAGACTCTGACTCAAAAAAAAAAGACATGAAGAGGTAATTCACAAAAGATATACAAATGCCTAATAAGCATATAATAAGATGCTATACTCATTATTTATCAGAAAAAATGCAACCAAAATGACATACGCTATACACCCATGAAAATAGCTAATATTAGAAGGAATAGCTATCTCAAATGTTGACAAGGAAGTGAAACACTGAAACTTTTATAAATTGATAGTGGGAGTCTAAATCGGCACAACCACTTTAGGAAACTTTCGGCAGTATCTACTAAAACTAAATATACCTATACATTACAATCTAGCAATTCTACTCCTGGGAACATACCAACAAAAATAAGTGCTCATGTTCACCAAAAGATATACAAGAATGTTCAGAACTCCAATCCTCAAAGTCCTTCAAAATAATGAAAGAGGAGGGAACACATTCAAATTTATCCTATGAGGCCAGCATTATCATGATATGAAAGCCAGATAAAGATACTACAAGAAAAGAAAACTACAGGCTAATATCCCTTATAAATATTGATGCAGGCCAGGTGCGGTGGCTCACACCTATAATACCAGCACTTTGGGAGGCCAAGGAGGGTGCATCACCTGAGGTCAGGAGTTGGAGACCTGCCTGGCCAAAAACATGGTGAAACCCCATCTCTACTAAAAATACAAAAAATTAGTTGGGTGTGGTGGCGGGCGCCTGTAATCCCAGCTATGTGTGAGGCTGAGACAGGAGAATTGCTTGAACCTGGGAGGCAGAGGTTGCAGTGAGCCAAGATTGTGCCATTGCACTCCAGCCTGGGCAAAAGAGTGAGACTCCATCTAAAAAATATAGATAGATAGATAGATAGATAGATAGATAGATAGATAGATAGATAGATAGATAGATAGATGCAAAAATCCTCAGCAAAATACTAACAAACAGAATTCAGCAGCACAGTAAAGGGATTATAGATCATGACCAAATGGGATATATTCTGTGAATGCAAGGATGGTTTGGCATACAATCAATAAATACATTATATCAATTGATTTCTGTTTGCCAGACCATCCTTGCATTCAAGGAAGGAAAACTACATAACTATTTCAATTGATGGTTCCTACAAAATGAAGGAAAACTACGTAACCATCTCAACTGATGGAGAAAAAAAATATGACAAAACTCAACACCATTTTATGACAAAAGCACTCAATAAACTAAGAACAGAAGAGCATTACCTCAACATAATAAAGGTCATATTTTAAAAAACAACAGCTAACGAAGGTGAGAGACTGAAAGCTTTTTCTCTAGAATCAGGAACAAGACAAGGTTGCCTGCATTCACCACTTCTATTTGAAATACTACTGGAAGTCCTAGCCACAGCAATTTGGCAAGAAAAAGAAATAAAAACATTCCAAATTATTAAAAGGAAATAAAGATTTTTTTTTTTTTTTTTTTTTTTG
Source organism: Mandrillus leucophaeus (assembly GCF_000951045.1). Lineage (NCBI taxonomy): Eukaryota > Metazoa > Chordata > Mammalia > Primates > Cercopithecidae > Mandrillus > Mandrillus leucophaeus. The sequence goes on along the minus strand of NW_012101554.1, from coordinate 2,865,593 downwards.
AGATGTAGTCTCACTCTGTCACCCAGGCTGGAGTGCAGTGGTGCAATCTTGGCTCACTGCACCCTCTGCCTCCCAGATTGAAGCTATTTTCATGCCTCAGCCTCCCAAGTAGCTTGGATTACAGGTGTCTGCCACCATGCCCAGCTAATTTGTGTATTTTTAGTAGAGATGGGGTTTTGCCATGTTGGCCAGGCTGGTTTTGAACTCCTGACCTCAGGTGATCCACCTCCCTCGCCCTCCCAAAGTGCTGGGATTACAGGTGTAAGCCACTGCGTTTGGCCGAAATGATCTTATAAGTAGAAAACTCCAAAGATTTAACACATACCCAAACACAAAAGTACTGTTAAAACTAATGAATGAATTCAGCAAAGTTGCAGGACACAAAATCAGCACACAATAATCAGTTGCATTTCTATACACTAAGAATGAGTAATCTGAAAAGGAAATTAAGAAAATCTCATGTACAATAGCATCAAAAAGAATAAAATACTTAGGAATAAACTTAACCAAGGAAGCAAAACACTTGTACACTGAAAACTACTAAATGTTGTTGCTGAAAGAAACTACAGACACCAAATAAATGGAAAGACATCCTGTGTTCATGGATTGGAATACTTACTATTAAGATGTTAAAACTACCCAAAGCAATCTATCTATAGATTCAATGCAATGCCTATCAAAAACCCAGTGGCTTTTTTTTTTTTTTTTTTCAGAAATAGAAAAATCCATTCTAAAATTCATATGGAATCTCAAGGGACTTTGAATAGCCAAAACGATCTTGAAAAAGAAGAACATGGGAGGTCACACATTTCCTGATTTCAAAACTTACTACAAAGCTACAGTCCGGTTCTGGCATAAAGACAGACATACAGATCAATGGAGTAATATGGAAAGCCCAGAAATAAACCTCCACATACATGATCAAGTGTTTTTTGACAATGGTGCCAAGACCATTCAATGGGAGAAAGAACAGTCTTTTCAACAAATGGTGCTGGGGAACCTGGGGAACCTGGATACCAACATGCGAAAGAATAGAGCTGGACTCAGACGGGCACAGTGGCTCATGCCTGTAATTCAAGCACTTTGGGAGGCTGAGAGGGGCAGATCACGAGGTCAGGAGTTTGAGACCAACTTGACTAACATGGTGAAACCCTTTCTGTACTAAAAAAAAATACAAAAATTAGCCTGGCTTGGTAGCACATGCCTGTAATCCCAGCTACTCAGGAGGCTGAGGCAGGAGAATCACTTGAACGTGGGAGGCAGAGGTTGCAGTGAGCCAAGACAGCACCACTGCATTCCAGCCTGGGTGACAGAGTGAGATTCTGTCTAAAAATAAAGAATAAAGCTGGACTCTTACCTAATACCATATACAAATATTAGCTCAAAACAGATCAAAAATCTAAATGTAAGATCTAAAACTGTAAAACTCTCAGAAAAAAAAAAGGCAAAAGCTTCACAACATTGAATCTGACAATGATTTCTTAGATATGACACTAAAGGTACAGACAACAAAAGAAAAAATAGTTAAATTGGATGCATTAGAATAAAAATTTCTGTGCATTAAAGAACACAATCAACAGAGTCAAAAAGCAAGCCATGGGATAGGAGGAAATATTTGCAAGTATATATAACTGGTAAGACGTTAATATCCAGAATATATAAAGAACTCCTAAAACAACAGAAAACAACCTGATTTTAAAATGGGCAAAGAACTTAGACATTTCTTCAAAGAAGATATGCAAATGGTGAATAAGCACATGAAAAGATGTTCAACATCACCAACCATTAGGTAATTGCAAATGAAAACCACAATGAGATACCATTTTATATTCATTAGGATGGCTATTATTTAAAAAAAATAATAAATGATGATTAGGAACTGGTAAAATTGGAACTCTTGTGCCTTGCTAGTGGAAATGTAAAGTGATACAGCCACTATGAAACCATTTTTGTGATTTCTCAAAAAATTAAACACAGAGTTACCATATTATCCAACAATTTCATTTCTGGGTCTGTACCTCCAAAAGAATTAGGTGCAGAGACTTGAAAAGATATTTGTATGCCTGTGTTCACAACAGTGTTATTTACAATGACCAAAGGATAGAAACAACTCGATTGCCCATCAATGTCTTAATGGATAAAGACAATGTGACATATCCATACAGTGGAATATTATTCAGCCTTCAAAAGGAAGAAAATTCTGACACATGCTACAACATGGATTAATCTTGAAGGCATTATGTTAAGTGAAACATGCCAGTCATAAAAAGACAAATACCTTACAACTCCACTTATAGAAGATACTTAGAGCAGTCGAATTAACAGAGGCAGAAAGTAGAATAGTAGTTGTCAGAGACTGAGGGAAAAGGAGAGTGAGAAGCTACTATTTAACAGGTACAGAGTTTCAGTCTCGGAAGATGAAAAAATCTCTGGAAATGAATGGTGTAGATGACTGCACAACAAGGTGAATGAATGTACTTAACGCCAATGAATTATACATTTCAAATGATTAAATGATACATTTTATGTTATGTAGATTTTGCCAAAATTAAATAAAACTTAGAATATTCAGATATGTTTTCTTCTTCTTCTTTTTTTTTTTTTCCAGATGGAGTCTCGCTCTGTCGCCCAGGCTGGAGTACAGTGGCACAATCTCGGCTCACTGAAAGCTCTGCCTCCTGGGTTCATGCCATTCTCCTGCCTCAGCCTCCCGAGAGGCTGGGACTATAGGTGCCCGCCACCACGCCCAGCTAATTTTTTGTATTTTTAGCAGAGACAGGGTTTCACCGTGTTAGCCAGGATGGTCTCAATCTCCTGACCTCGTGATCTGCCTGCCTCGGCCTCCCAAAGTGGTAGGATTACAGGCGTGAGCCACTACGCCTGGCCTTATTCTTTTATTTTTTTTTGAGATGGAGTCTCACTGTGTTGCCCAGGCTGGAGTGCAGTGGCATGATCTTGGCTCACTGCAAGCTCTACGTCCCGGATTCATGCCATTCTCCTGCCTCAGCCTCCCGAGTAGTGTTTTATTCTTAGTAATCAAAAACTTGAAACAACTAAATATTTATCAACACTTAAAAGATCTGTAAATTGTGATATATGCATACAGTGAAATACTATACAGCAAAGGGAAAGAAATAACTACTGCTAGAGATAACAACATGAATGAATCTCACAGACATTATATTGACTGAGAAAAGTTACCCACAAAAGAATATAGAGTCCATTATCCCATTTATATGAAGTTTTAAAAGCAGGCAAAAACAGGCTATACTGATAAGTCAGGACAGTAGTGACTGATGAGGAAGCCTCCTGGGGGACAAGAAATGTTCTATATCTTTTTCTGGGTGGTAATGACACCAGTGGATACAATATGTAAAGAAAAAAAACATCAAACTACTCACATAAGATTTGTATAGTTTATGTTCAGTGTAACTCAGGGTTTTTTTGTTTTTTGGTTTTTTTTTTTTTGAGACGGAGTCTCACTCTGTCGCCCAGGCTAGAGTGCAGTGGCACAAACTCAGCTCACTGCAAGCTCCACCTCCCAGGTTCACGCCATTCTCCTGCCTCAGCCTCCCGAGTAGCTGGGACTACAGGCGCCTGCCACCGCGCCCGGCTAATTTTTTGTATTTTTAGGAGAGACGGGGTTTCACTGTGGTCTTGATCTCCTGACCTCATGATCCGCCCGCCTTGGCCTCCCAAAGTGCTGGGATTACAGGCTTGAGCCACCATACCCGGCCAATGTAGCTCAGTTTTATAAAATGAAGTGACATGGTGATGACAGAATGACAACCTCAGCTAAGACTCAGGAGGGGGCTATTGAGTAGATCTAGCAAATGTTTTAGGGGATTGTGGAGCAGGTGGGCCGGGGCTCATGCTTTCAGAAAACTGAAGGAGATGCACTTTACCAACCATGGAAGAAAGTCATTTCTGACTCTGCAAAAAATTGGACTTATAATAAGCTGATCTCTCTTTTTTAGTGTTTAAGGCAAAAAATACAAGTTCTGAGTAGCCTACTGCTCTTAATATAGCACCCAGAAGCCCCAGTCTGACACAAAACAGGGCAAGGTGTAAACACAGGAGCGTACATCTTTCAGTCAACTCTAGCTCTCTAGTCCGAGAACTGGAAGAAATTTCTGCTTTCTGATATCAAGGACATTTATGACTAAAACAACAATCCTGTGACACAACTACTTTGAACCCATATTTACAGTGGACACTGAGAATGGCCTTTCCCAACCAGGGACCACATTTGCCCGACTGGAGCATCACTATAACAAGGTCTTTGGGAACGCAGGCTAGCAAGTCCCCTGCAGAAGTTGAGTCTATAAACAGTTTAAACTGTAAAAACACAGTTTTTGCTGTGGCCTCAGTTTCCAGGTCTACCTGAATGGATTCCACTCCCTATTGTGGAATATTACAGAGAGGTCCTGGGATATTTCATAAATAGCTGGAGAGCATCTTGTTCCAGGTGACTCGGCCCGGTCTAGCAATCTAGAGGCACTACCCTCCCATCAGGACACTGGCCACGTCTGAGATGTCATGGAAGAATGAGTTTCAAGCACTTACTTTCATCATTAGAAACATTCCCCAGAGATGTGTGGCTGGAATAACGTTTGTTTTCACTTTCGTTGAGACATCTTTCAATCCAGCTCTCTAAAAAGAAAAAAAAAAAAAGAAAGAAAGAAAGAAAAGAAAAAGAAAAAGAAAATCACAGAACTGCTGTGGGTGTTTGAGAAGAGACAGAACATCATAAATGCATTAGATTTAAATGCTCATCAACATGCATGTGGCATCTGCCCAGACTGGAATGGGATTTTACACGGAGTTCCATGTGCACCACTGCTGCTGCTGCTGAGACTGCTGAGTAGTTTGGATGCAAAATGGCTCTTTGAAGCCTCACTTGAGTATTTCTTGGTCAGATTCTACAAATTCTGGAGTATTTGTAGTACCAACTAAGGATTATCTTTCTGAGCAAAGAAGGTATGTTCCTGAGTAGCAGTTTGTAAAACCAGACTTGGTCAACTGAATCACTGGTGATGGTTTGTAAACTTGTGAATTAGCAGCAGAACTTTTCTTCAAGTGAAAACAAAAAGAAAAACAGGTAAAACTTTAGGGACTCTGGTTGGAAGAGGACAGGGAACCTTGTAGCTTGCCTCCCTTTGGCCAGGGACCACTCAAAGAGCTCTCACAGACTGGAAGCCATAGCAGGAAGAGAAATCAAAAGCACTATGGTAGCTATGTAGCCCCCCCCTTTTTTTTTTTTTGAGATGGAGTTTGCTCTTGTCACCTAGGCTGAAGTGCAATGGCGTGATCTCGGCTCACTGCAACCTCCGCCTCCCGGGCTCAAGCTATTCTCCTGCCTCAGCCTCCTGAGTAGCTGGGAAGGCGCCCGCCACCAAGCTCTGCTAATTTTTGTATTATCAGTAGAGACGGGTTTTCACCATGTTGGCCAGGCTGTTCTCGAACTCCTGACCTCAGGCGATCCGCCTGCCTTGGCCTCCCAAAGTGCTGGGATTACAGGCATGAGCCGTTGTGCCCAGCCGCTATGGAGCCCTTTTAAAATCCAAGACTATGGGTTGTTTTTATTTAATCCAGTTTCAAAGGCTACAAATACAAATGTATTTGTGGCAATGTAGTGTAATACTTATTCTGTTTTCTAGACCACCCACCATTCATTCATTCATTCATTCATTCATCATTCAACAACATCAGCTAAGTACAGTCAGCTCTACTATAACACTTGTCTTGAGAAAACAAATGTGTCCCAATGCAAGTGATATATTTGGGAACAATCTGAGCAGAGTGCAAACTTTGTGTCTCTTTATGCTCCATTTATTTCATAAAAAACATTAGGGGAATGCAGAAAACTCCACGTCCCTCCCCCCCATTACACTGAGCACCACAGAAACATGCGGAACACGCTCACGTTCACACCTCAGACATCTACCAGCTACTTTGGTCCACATTGTGCTGTGAGTCACACCTGCTCACTTCATAATAACTCACAGGCTGCAACCCTTCCGATATCCACCTCTAAAGGCAATCTTCAGGTCTTTTCCAAGGTGAAGTGCCATTTTTATTGGATTTGTGTATTTCTAAACCATTTAACATGTGCAAAACTGTGATATCATTTTTATTAGGTTTCTGTCTTTTATTATGTGTCACTGACAAGGTTTTTCAGTATTGTGCCCCTAAGCTTATTTTTCCAGTAAACTCAGTGGTCTTTGTTGGCCGATTCTGTATAATGTGGTGATTTTTAGGAAGGCATATGGGGTGTTATAGCAGTAATGGCTACACCTATGGCTGCAGGCTTTTGGGCAGTGTGGTTCCCCATTGCCTTCTTTATGATCTGGGAGCTGGTATTTATTGTACACCTATTTTAACATGCCAGCCCTCTGCATAAGTTATTTCATTGAATCTTCACAACAACTCTCTGAAGCAAGGATTTTAATCTCTATTTTTCCTAGAAAGCAACTGGGATTTAGAGGGATTAAGTAATGTGACTCTTCATAATTCAAAGAGCTGAGGAAAAGATCATTAGTTAACACCTTAGGTTACACATTGTAAAAAGAAGCCACGTAGACGAGTAAGCTATGTGGAGAGGGGAAATCAATGTCAACAGCCGGGAGAGATGTCGGATTTTTGTTTTGTTTTGTATTTTATGTCCCAACAAACTGCTCTTTTAAAAGCTGCTTCCAAAATTGTGAATAAGTAGGGGGAAAATATCTGAGGGGAGGAACAAGGGCCAGCTTGTTGAGAGGATATGGAAATCTGATATTTCCCAGGAAATACTGAGGAGCAGAGAAATTCAAAACATTAAAACGCTGCCCCTTCCAGATATCGAATGCACAATGTGGAGACAGACAGCTTGTAATGTTTCAAAGCTGGGGGTAGGTGTCTGTCATCACACTGTATCCAAACGCACATCTGCTTACAAATCTCCAGAATTCGTTTCAGGATTCTCCAGAATGTCTCCACTTAGATCTTCTCATCCTTTCAATTCCTGGCTCATTTTCCCTGGCAGCAGCCATGGCTACATATAGATGGCATCTGCTGAAGTTGGCAGCCCCTGCCTCCACCAAACCATACCATCAAAAGCAATATCTATAGTTCTGGGCCAACCCCTGGTCTTCCTAGATAGGTATACACACCCAGTCACTCTCACACGCACGCACATCTACACCCCAATCCCCACATTGTCAGAAACAGGAACTAAGGGAAGCACTCTCCCTCTCACCCATTTGCCTGCGCTGGATTCAGGCCTGTTAACATCAGAGTCCTTAGAAGGGCCTGTTCTCGCAGGCGAGAACCCCTCGTGACTGGTGGGACATTCTCTGAAGAATTTGTGGCAACATTCCCGAGACGAGCTTGTTCTAATAACCAGGTAAGCCAAGAGAGCACAGCGCCCACCCACAAGAGCTCAAGTAAAGAAAGAACTTTCCTGACGGCAGCACCTGTCCTCCACACTGTGCAATCCCACACTGGAGAGAGATGAAAGCAAGGCTACAAGAAGTGGGAGAGGGTGGGAGGTGCCGTGAAAACGAAAGAGAACACATCTCACCCATCGCACCCACTCAGATCTCTCTGACCCAACAGTCTATGCCTGTAGCCAACTGTGCTCCCTGGGGCAACCCACAATAAGTCTGGTCTCACTGGCACATTGCAGATATGAGAAGATAATCATCATTTCCCCATATTTCTGGTTGAAGTACCCCCATCAAAGAACCGCATTGTTTCACCTCTTTCTTGGAAAAAAATGTTCCCATTTCTTTGCCATCCAGTTCACCTGCTTCTGGGTGTCTTCTAGTTAATCAATGTCCATGTGAACACGTGGCACTTGGGATAGACTCTGAGGGTTCAGACCATGGTCTGAACAGTGAAAGAACCATCACCTGTGTTGTTCTGGACAGTTGGAGTTCTCATGCATTCAAGGGTCTTGCATTCCAGACTATGTGGATGCAACACTCTGAGATATCCAAACCAGATACAGGCCTTGAATCTGCAGGGGCACTTTGACCTTTGTCTTCTTCCCTAGTGGAGCTCTTAGGAGTGGCATCTCCAATTCATGTCTCATAAGCCAGGTAGCTTCCTATGACTGGAAGGCCTCTCTTTAGGTCAGCTGAAGTCAATGTTATGTACTTTAAAATTATTTTTAACAATGGATTTCGGTCTTGCAGAGGTCAAGAATTACTTGGGCAGAATGACATGTATACTGAATTTTGAATGAAACACTGTGTTCTTCCACCTTATTGATTTGTAGGTGATGTGATTTTATAATAATAAAGTTCAGTATATATTGAGCTCTCACTATGGGTGAGGTATCATACAACTGCATTACATACATCATCATACTTAATACTCATTACAGTCCTAGAGGTGGGTGCTATTAATAGGCCCATTTTAGAGATAAGAAAACTAAGGCTCAGAGAGATTCAGTGACTCGTCCAAAGTCATCTGGCTAGTAAGAGGAAGACCAGCATTCAAACTCAGGTCATAATCACAATGATCTCTCCAAATGTGAACTGAGCTTTCTCCTCCTATGTCCCATTTAGTCCTCAGAACAATGTGCCAATTCTGCAGCATTTTTCTCAGTCTGCTTTGTATTCGAACTTTTGCTAAAACTCTACTTATATAATGCGCTAAATTCATTTACATATTTTTTGTCAGCCTTTGTCATACACAGAAGCCTCTTCAGTTTAGAATTTAAACCTCTTAAGAATGAAGCCTGTTTTATTCTATTTCTTTTGACTCTCCACTAGTACTGTCATAAAGTTTTTCCTGTAGTCTGGCCTCAATAAGTGTTACATCAGTGACACATATGTCAAAGAACGCATAGCTTATAAGTAGATACATCCACATATCTATAGAATTTCCTAATCATTTTCTCTCTCTTTTTTTTTTAACCGCATAGGCATGGAAAAGTATAACACATCAAAGGCGATTTTCCAAATAAAGCAAAATTCAACACACATTTATTTTGTGCCTTCTAGATGCAAGAAGCTGTGCTAAAGAGAAGCTGTAGTGGCCAGGCGCAGTGGCACACGCCTGTAATCCCAGCACTTTGGGAGGCTGAGACAGGCTGATAAAGACCAGCCTGGCCAATGTGACAAAACCCTGTCTCTACTACAAATACAAAAATTAGCTGGGTGTGGGTGGCATGCACCTGTAATCCCAGCTACTCAGGAGGCTGAGGCAGGAGAATAGCTTGAACCTGGAAGGCAGAGATTGCTGTGAGCCGAGATTGCACCACTGCACTCCAGCCTGGGTGACAGAGTGAGACTCCATCTCAAAAAAAAAAAAAAAAAAAAAGAGACAGCAGTTGTAGTGATATAAACATGAACAAGACTGGCTTCTGCCCTCTAGTTACCAAGTAGAAAGTAAGGCATGTGCTAACCCCTGAGCTCATGAGTGCAGGACCCTGTCATTTTTGTCCATCATCTCACACCCAGTGGCTGGCCCTGTGCCTGGCTTCATAGATGTTGCACAATAAATACACGTCTTTTCTAAAAAATTAAGTTCCTATTGAGTGCCAGGTACTATAGAAGCCATTTTCACATGTGTTGTCTAAATTGGACCCAGAACAACATTACATGTCATGTTTTCATATCTCTAATTATAGATATGGAAAGTTAGGCTTGAAGCAAAAGTTCTAAAGGAAGGCAGACTGTGATCAATGCTGCAATACTGGTACTGAGTTCTGGGGACTGCATGGGACATAGGAGAAAGAGAGTTCAGTTCCTACTGAGATAACTTCCTATTCCCAATTGCCTCATTCTTGATCTATAAAAATCATCTGACCTGTTAGTAAGGACCAAGCTTGTGCAAGTGCCCAAGAGGATTTGCCTACAGCTGTGAGCAGAGGCTCCTGGGCTGTGAAGCATCCCTTCCCCTGATTCATCTGGGATTATGGGCAGGAAGGAGGAGGCAGATAATGCCTATGGATTTTCACTTTCAGGGAGTTCAGCCCACATTCCTTAGAGGAAGATCTTTGTGCCTCTTCACTTTGGACTGAAGATTTGGAGACCCCAGTGTGAAGTTATTCTCCTGGGTACATATAATGAGGTTGAGCAGAGCCATATATAGTTATCAGGTTTTCTACAAGGCTTCATTCTCTTCACAGCAGCAAAGAATAACTCAGAAGTAGCCGCATCGGGGACATGGCATGTCCAAGGCAGTTCAAGGTTCAGAGTGGTGCTTCACAAACCCATATTGACCTGGCAGAGAGGGCCTATTAAGATGGTTATCAAGAGCCAGGTAATCCTTGAAGTTTATAGGACACATTGACAGGAATCTCTTAGATTATCCATGCATCCATTTATTCATTTTCCAAATAATTATCAAGTATCTTCAGTGTTCAAATAGAAGAGATGAACAAAAGCTATTCAACAGGACACACATACATTACACAGGATATCTCTGGTGGACTAGCGTCTCAAGACCTAAAAGTATCTGGGGTTTTTGTTGTTGTTGTTGTTGTTTATTCCCTTTTAAAAAAATCACTTATTTTTCCCACCCTTAACACGTAAATTCTAATGACCTTGTGTATCTTGTTCAGTACCTTGTCCCCAAGAGCCTAGTACAGTATTGGGCACATAGCTGTAGTGATGCTTGTGATAAAGAAAAGTAAAGGAAGAAAATAATGGAGAATGAGAGAGGAGGAGCGGGGATTCTCCACCAGAAAGGCCTCTGGGAAGAAACAGCCTGTGAGCAGACACTGAGTTTAGTGAGGGAGCAAGGTTTTCCAAGATTCAGAAAGAGGGGACCACAAGGGTGAAGGTTACCACCAACCCCAGGAAAGATCATGCTTGACTTATTTGAGGAATGGCAAGAAGGCTCAGGGGGCTGATGCAGAGTGATCAAGGGGGAGGTGGTACAACATGAAAGAGAAGACAGAGATGGGCTTGGTAGAAAGTGGGGTTTGGAGCTCAAATCCGACTGGATTTCAAATCCCAGCCTGGCCACTTACTAGTTATGTAACATTGGGACGGTTCCTAAACCATCCTGAATTCTTACCTACCTGATTTCTTCAAAGATTAACTGGAATTATAAAGGTAAAGCACCTAGTGTGTTTGGCTTTAAGAGCCGTAGAAAAGTGAGGAAGGCATGGTCTCTATCCACCAGGAACTCACAGCTGAGTGACAGCGACAGATGCCTAATGGTGATGTCTGGCATTTATTGAGTGACCTCCAGTGCTGGTCGCTCCGCTCCACATGCTTCATCTCTGTTGCTCACAGCAACTGAAACGGAGACTTGACTAACTTTGATTTGCAAGAATGAAACTCAGACCCAGAGAAGCTAGTTGGTGGCTGAGCTAGGTCAGGTCTGTCTGACTCCAAGGCTGGGGTGTGCTCACTGCCCACACTGCCCACACTGCCCACACTGCCTCTACAAGCAGGTACCAGGAATGTTTGGTATTATAATAAGATGCTGTGGGGCATAGAGAGGAGAGCTTCCATGGAGGGGAAAGCCTGGCTGCTTCACAGAGGGGGTGGCATTTCAGCTGGTCCTTAAAGGATTCAGCACCTGCCAGACCAAGGAGGGAAGCAGGGCATTTCAGGCAGGAGGGCTGCCTTCAGGACAAAGGCACAAAGCTGTGAAAGGCCTGGTGGTTCTGGGAAAGGTGAAGAGTTCGCCGACCTGTGACTCCCAGTGCTGGGAGACAGGTGGAAGAGTCCGTTAGGAGCAGATTGCAAAGGCCTTGCCCGCCGGGCCCACCAGGCCACGAAGCCTGCAGGCAGCTGGGAGCCAGCCGTGGTGTTCAAGCAGTGGGGAAGTGAACACGCTGAGTTTTGTTCCTGAGGCACTGGATGAGAACACGGAGGTCCTGACTTATGCAATACCTGTAGAAAACGCCTCCTGACTTAGAAAGTGTCACCGGGATTTAATAGAGGCTGTTATTCACACTGTATCAACAGTCTCTCAGGGCACTGTGCTGGGGCCTATTTTAGGAACTTGCAGCTCCAGAAACGCTACAAAAGAGTTGACACGCCACACTCACAGCTACCAAGGGCAGGCCTGGCCCCGGTTCCCCCTGGGGGTGCCAGGCCCACCCCAGTCTCCTCTCCCTGGGCCCTGGTCATTACCAGTGGAACGGCGCCGTCGAGGCCTGGTCCTGTCGCCTCCCGCACCAGGGTGGGCTCTCCTTTTGATCATTCTCTCTCAGCCCCTTTCTGTCTCTCTCCTGGCTCCCTGCCGGTGGCAGTGGCGACACACAGAAGCTTGGAGAAGCCCAGGAAGCCAGCAGCTGTGGCCTCTCCAGGGGGTGGCTCAGGTCAGTGGGTTGCCATGGCAACGCCACAGGCCCTGCCCCAGGGGCTGCTGGGTTCCAGGAAGGGGCCCTGCCCCGCCTCTGCTTTCACTCCTTCCCTCGTTTACTAAGTATTGATTTAGCACCTACTGTTTGCCAGGTTCTGAGCAGCTAGTGATGAACATGGCAGACAAGGTCCCTGCTCTCAGAGAGCTTATATTCTGTGGTGGAGACAGAGACAAATTAGCAAGAAGACAGCAGAAAGTGAGTGTTATGAAGAAAATAAAGCCATAGAATGGGAGATCAAGAGAGGTGGGGGTGCTTTTTGGGCAGTGGGGACACTGAAGGCCTCTCTGATGAGGTGATGTTGGAGTGCAAGGGTCTGGGTGGCCTTGGGTGTGTGAGGAGAAGCCAGGAGGCCAGCATGGCAAAGCGAGAGGTGAAGAGAGCAGCAGGAAATGAGGTAGAAAGTTGGGAAGAATCCAAAGTATGTAGGGACTTGCAGACCCTCCTAGGAACTTCACATTTATTCCAAGTGTGCTAAGAAGCTATTGGAGGACTTTAAATAGGTGACGCGGACTGCACTGGCTCAGAAAGGGTAGCCCACATTCATTCATCCCTGTCTTCATTTGGCAACTATTTATGGGGGGCCATGCACCAGGGGCTGACTACACAGGAGGGACACAGCCTCAATGGACAGTTCTGTCTTTTTGGAAGATTAGAGTTTAGTGTGGACAACTATAAATAATCACACAGCGATGCAATTGCCAAGAGTGCCACACGAGAGAAAAAAAGGGGGGTTCGGTCTAATCTGGGGGTAGTTAGGAAGCTTCTTGGAGGAAGCAGTATTAAATTGGCAGCTAAAGAATGCGAAGGCACGAACCAGGAGGGGGAAGAAGCATCTTCCTGGCAGAAGGAACAGCATGTGCGAAGTTCTTGAAGCAGGCAGAAGAAAGATGCATTCAAGAAACTGACAAGCAGCCTGAGCATGACTACACACATTGATTCAGGTATCAATACGTGTTTCCTGAGATCATGCTACTTGATAAGCACTTTACGATATGCTATAGGGGATGCACATACATAAGCCTTGCTTCTGTACTCAGTGCTGGGTTAAGGAGTCTGGACTGTATTCAGTAGGTCATTGGGAACCTCATAAAGTTTTTTAGTAGAGGGGGGCATAAGTAAAGCAGTTCTGTGGGCAACTTCATCTGGTGCTGCTAAACACGTTTTAGAGGGGAGACAACAGAAAAGGAGGCCACAGAGTAAGGGTGACAATATCCCTTATCATCCAAACCTGAACACTTTTGAGATTGAAAAGCACTATCATTAATAATTTTGCCAGGATCACATGCATAAACCAGGATCGAGCCAAGCGAACCAAGACTTACTTGTCCCCCTCTGTAGGAGGCCACTAGAAACTCATTATGTCTTAAAGACCTGAACTGGATGGATGAAGTAATTTGTTTAAAAAAAAGAATGCTGTGGAGAAAATATAAGAACTCTTTCCAGTTAACTGTGTTCACTCCCCAGACAATCCATGTGATCACTGGCTCTGTGTCTCTTCCTCATCAGCTGGAGTCTCAATCACAACAGGACACAGGTGAGCCTGAGATGATGCTAATATCATTCTCCTGGAATATGGCCTCCCAACACAAGCACCATAACCTTCATCATCATCATTGTCATTGTCATCATCATCACAGTGAAGACTTGCCCAAGATCACACAGTCGTTAAGCTGCTGAGCAGGGATTTGAATCTGACTTGATCCTAACCACTAACCTGTGCTATGATACTGGTAATTATTATATGCACATTAAAGTCTCACTGTGAATTCTAAGCTGTGTCTAACATAACACCAGACGTACAACAGGTGCTCAATAATGTGGCTACCCTTTCCCTGTTTAGGGAAACTCAGTATGTAAAACTCTAAAGCGGGCAAGGAAATTAACTAAGGGGTCATTATCTGCAATGTGCAAGAAAAAAAAAAAAAGAACGAGGGAACTCCCAATGATACACCAATGCCGTTTGTTCATGAACTCACCAAGAGTCTTCAGACACTAGAGAAAATTCAACCTAAGGTGTTCAGTGCCATCTCCTGTCGAAGATAAATTCAGTGTAAAAGCAGATCTCAGCTCTGAAAATATCCCTGGGAACACTAGCATTCATGTACATTATTGCATAACCAGGTTGCAAAAATTTCATTTTTCCTCAACTTCTGGGGAAAGGTGTACCTACTACTACTTAATGTTAGCAGACTTTTTTCTTTGTTTCTATTTCTACTATAACAATATTATTAAAATATAAAATTAGGAAAGAATCATTGAGGCCAAGGTTACTTGCTCTGCATGGCATCTGATATTATCCCATCCTTGACATCATTGCCTTTTCCAGTTTTGGGTTTTTATTTTATTTTTACCTCTCCTGCTCTGTTTGGGGATGTGGATTCCCCCAGAACCTCAGGAGCCAGGCACTCCTGGCTACAGAAGCTGAATAGATTTTAACCCAGCCTGAACTTTTGAGGTAAGCCACCAAAACATCCTTCTCATAGGCAAAATGCCTTTATCTTTCCTGTAAGTTTATTGCAGAAATTACATTTTAAAATATTGAAAAGAGAAACATATTTTCCCACAATCCCACCACTCTAACCTGGTAACTACCTTTCTTTTCTTTTTTTGTGTGTATTGGTCGCAAGTCTCGTATCTATAAGCGCACGTAAGAGAACTGTAACTCCAGCAAACATAGCATTTCTATTTGTTTTTCTCTTAATGTTCTACTATTATGTAGATTTTTCCTAGGGCACTACAGTCTTCATAGTCATCATTGTTTGAAAGATGACCAATGTTCCATTGAGCAAGTGTTTCTATTTTCCATAATGTTTCAATAAACGACTTGGTGCATATCATTTTTTCTTTGTTTTGATCATTTCCTGAGAGTCACTTAGAAGAAGGAAAAGTCACCAGGTGGGATTAGTGACTAATTACCAATGAATTGTCTGAATTTCAGGCTTAATACTTACTAGTTCAATGAATCAAGGCAAATTAACTTCTCCAAACCTCGGCGTCTCCTTACGTGTAATATGGATGATAATAATCTGCCTACCTCATCTTAATAGTGTGAGATTTAAGTGAACAAATGCACAGAAAGCACATAGAATACTATGCTTATTCTGGACCAGAGCAAGTTCTAGCCACACGGAACAACCATAATCCCAAGAGTTTGCTTCTGACAGAGGCACCTTTTTTCCTCTTTTTCTTTATTATTTTTTTGCACCCCAGTCCTGACCACCTTTTTTAGAGATGGGATCTTGCTCTGTTGCCTCGGCTGGAATGCAGTGGCACCATCATAGCTCACTGCAGCCTCAAATTCCAGGGTTCAGGTGATCCTCCTGCCTCAGCCTTCCAAAGCACTGGGATTATAGGCTTCAGCCAGCACACCTGGCTTTGTTATTATTGTTTTTAATGTCAGTGTAACAGTTAAGACTATGGACTGACGAGCCAAACTGCTAGATTCAATTCTGACTTCTTTGCTCTGTGACCTTAAGGCAAGTGACTCAACCTCCTTGAGCCTTGGGTTCTTCATCTGCAAAGTGGAGTAATATCAGTAACAGCTCACAGAGTTTATATAAGAATTGAGTGAATAAGGCACATCAGGTGCCTACATGATAAGCATTATATGTCTTAGCTAATGTATCATGCCCACCTCTAAGGCATCCCACCTTAGTCTGTACCTGAAATCACCTTTCCTGTTTGATTCTTGGATCTCCCAATACAATTAAAAGAACTTGGCCTTGGAAGCCAGAAAAACACTAATTCTAATCCTCCCCTTAAACAATTGACTAAGTAAGCTCTGCAACCCTAGGCAAATTACTTAACCTTGTGGGCCTCAATTTCCTTCCTATTAAATAAAAAACTATCCCATGAGGTTATTATGAGGATTAGAAGAAATAATATAAGCTCCTTAAGTGCTGATTGTATTTTATTCACTCACTATTCGCTGTATTTAGGACAGTGCTTGGCCCAGAATAGCAGATCAATAGAAGTGGAGGAAAGGACAGAAAGGAGGGAGGGAAAGAAATGAATGAATGAAGCACTAACACCATGCCTAGCACATAGTAGGGGATCCAAAGAGTGTTAGTTAATCTGTAATTTATCAGGCACAAACAAGTTTGCAGGGGCCCTTGGGGCCAGGCTTCCTAGAAAGTAAGGAAAGAGATGCAGAATCCTTTGTAATATTAAAAACGGTTTGATATATATATATTAAATAAACATTTATTAAGCACTAACTATGTGCAAGCCACTCTAGCAGATGCTATGCACTGTGCTAAACACAGAAAACAATGACACAGGCGAAACTCTTGAAAAACAAAGGAAGAAGCTTCAAATAACCATATAAAATCAGAATGAAAAATACACTTCTTTTTAAGTTTTTAATTGGGATGTAGGCGGCCTGATTTAAACAAAGCAGGATCAGCTTTGGAGCAACAAACCTCAGTTGCCATACAGACCAATGCATGTGACTGAATCTTACTGGTTTTCCCAGGTGTACAATGGGAATGAATGATCATTCCAAGTCACAGGTTTATGAGATATTGCCTCAAAAGACTGAACACAGAGGAAGAACAAATTCTATAAAATTTTGTTTTCTTTTCCTATGTATTAGTACAGTTTCTTGCGGCTGATAAAGACATACCCGAGACTGGGCAATTTACAAAAGAAAGAGGTTTGATTGGACTCACGTCACAGTTCCATGTGGCTGGGAGGCCTCACAATAATGGTGGAAGGCAAGGAGGAGCAAATCACATCTTATGTGGATGGCAGCAGGCAAAGAGAGAGCTTGTGCAGAGAAACTCCCGTTTTTAAAACCATCAGATTTCATGAGACCCATTGACTATCACAAGAACAGCACAGGAAAGACCTGCTCCCATGATTCAATCATCTCCCACCAGGTCCTTCCCACAACACCTGAGAATTATGGGAGCTACAAGATGAGATTTGGGTGGGCACACAGAGCCAAACCATATCATCCTATGTGGTCTTTGTGTGTGGGGGTTGGGGGAAAAGGTCTTGGAAGCCACTAGAGGACCCCAAGGTTCTCCTTGCAAGTGGTGCTCAAAGCAGCTTTTGTTTATTGAGCTTTTATGATGTGCCAAGACCTGTGCTGGTCCCTTTACATATTATTTTATTTAATCCTCACAATACCCCATGAGGTGGGTATTTGAATAGTGCCATTTTACTGAAAAGCAAACTGAGGCTCAGAGAGGTTACCTAAGTTGCTGAGTTCATACATCCAGCCCATGGCAAAACCAATTCTCAGGAAGCCTGTTGGATTCCAGAGCCCGCACTGTTAATGATTCTATCCATGATTATAGACTACAACATGCTATACAATGGAAGGTGCTATTCTTTTAACAGCAAGGTTTTTATGTTGAACCTATTCTAAGTGAAATCATGTCTGTAAGTAAATAGATATGGAGCCCTTGATGATGCGTGTAAGATGTCAAATTTCCCAAAGTAAGTGGCAGGTGGGAAGATACCGGCCTAGTGGTGGTGCCAGGTTGAACTTAGAAGCTCTGAGAATGATTTGAGATGAAAGGCACACATTGCATGGAGGCACCCACTCGGGGAGGAGTGCCCGTGGGCGTCCTCAGCAGCCTGCTGCTAGAGTCACATCTCAATGCCAGTGGCTCCCAGTCGCCATTGACACCCATGACGGTGCACTCCAAAGAATGGCAGCTGTCTCCCACCAGGATGAGGGAATGACTGAACCTCCTGAACTTTATGCAGTAGAGGAGGTGAATGAGAATGTACAGCTCTCAGGTCTTCCTTCTAGCTCTGGAGCTGAGGAAGCAAGGAAGCAGCCTGGCTTTGGAATCACAGTAATCCGTGTTCAAATCCTGGTTTGACACTAGGGGTTTGGCTTGGACATATCGTTACCTAGGCTGTCTGAATCTCAGTTTCCCCATCTGTAAACTGGGGATAATAACACCATAGAATCAATATGCAAGTTAAATAAAGTAACATGCATAAGTATTCACACAGTGCCTGGAAAAAATTACAAGTTTGATTAATCTGCTACTCAATTTCCAAAAGGGACTCACTTGTATAAAAAAGAAACTAATAATTTTGAAAAAACTCACCAAATCAGCCTGCTGTCAATTACAGAAATGATTCTGATGAAGCCTCTTCCTTGCCTCCCATCCTCCCTTCGGGTCCCCCTCCCTCTCTTTGTCCCTTCCTTCTCAAAATGCTCAGTTTATCATCAGCTATCGATATACAATTTCATTTCTTTTTTAAAAATCCCTCTCAATGCCAAGAAAAACTTTTAGCAGAACACGGGATCCGTGGGGCATCCTTGTGTAGGTCCCCGGTGGACTGCTCAGCTCGGCAGGTTTTCCAAGCAGCGCTCAAGGCTCAGCCCGCCTCGGTGCGAGGCTGCCCAGTACGTGTGGGGCGAGGTCTGGACGGACCGCACTCCCACTCCCAGCGCCTCCGCAGCTGTGCCTTGTGAGGTAGCCGAGGCGAGAATGCCCCGCAGCCTGGGCACCCAGAGGAAACCCCAACGTAGCAGAGAAATAATTTATTCTTGTCATCACACCAAAGTTTTCAAACTTTAAAACGCAGCCTTGATTAGAAGAAAAGCTCTGTTTTTTCTAAAAGCCTGGCATTTCTGAAAAGGTCCCCTACCCAAACCACAGAAACCTCAAAAACTCTGCCCACTGAGTTGAAAATAAAAGTTCACGGAGACCAAAGCCTTTCTCACAACAACGGCTCGACGCTTTAGAAATCTTCTCTCGAATGCTTATACGTTTTAATGTTTTAACTGAGGGCCTCAAGCCCTCTGGAATCTTTCTTCCTTGTAAACTCCCAGAACTTTCTAAGCCAGACTTATTTTCTGTGATGTCCAATAACGCTTGGTGGAGAAATTATTTTGCTTTTGAAAAAGGAGTCACTGAGTAAAAGAAATAAAAGTAAAAGAAATTTTAGCCCGGTTAGTAGCCATTTAAGGATGAAACAAAATTTGTTGATTTGCTTTTTGGGGAGGCAAATAACTTTATAAAGACACCCCACTTCTTCCCTCACCCTAGACTTATTATCAGCAGTGGAAGTGAACACCAGGAAGAAAACTTGGCAAAATGTTGAGAATAATCCATCAGTTCCACCATGGGTTTGAGTTTATGCCATGGACCCAATTCTAGAACTTTATAAAATCCTAATAACTTCAATAGAAACTTGACTTATTCATGAGCATTTAGATTCAGTATACAAATTATAAATATGTTCCATGTATGGACACCCCAAACTTGGACTAATCACATTCAGAAAAAGATAACACAGAACTCAAAAAAGTCTCTCATGCTCACTTTTAAAAATTATAAATTCTATAATCACAACATTCCAAGAAACACTTCTTTCTTCAAAAGTGTAATGTAACTTGCGATGATTTGATGGCCAAGATTCAAAACAAAGGCACTGACGGCACTTTATTCACAAAATGCATTTGTGTCTCAAAAATTAGATGCTGGCTTGGAGGTGTAATTGTCAATCACTAATCACTCATTAGATTATCCAAATGTCCATTCAAAATTTAGTTCAAAGACTAGTTTGCTTGCATTGACTCATGCTGTATTTTCTCCAACATGATGGATTCAGGACATCAGTGCTTATGAAGTGGTAAATTTCCATTCGGATTAAATAAATATCTGCTACATTCAGCAGTCTCACTTAGGTTGTGTCTAACCACTGGTCTTTAGCACAATTACTGGGTAGCTGGAAAACACACAGGACACAAAGTGCTAACTAACCTTCACCGGGTGGCAGCCTTTTCAAAGGCTTTCTCATTGTTCTTTTAAATGAAAACAAAGCAACTGCAAAAACACAAATCAAACGTGTCCATGTTCACCTCTCTACTGATAATTATTGATTGCTCAGAGGCAGAATGATGTTTTTATATTTCATGGAAGAATAACCAACCAGAAGAGTGGAAACTGTACACATCTTTTGAAGTATTCCTGCCTTGAGGGTGGGATATGACACACATAAACCCCGTAATCTCCCGGCACAGGTCAATCCAGCCCTAGTTGCCTCAATTTGGACTCAATTCAACTGAAAATAATACGGCTGCATTTCATTCTTTTCTGCTTTTTATGATCTCTTTCCCTCTCGTAAACATTTCAAGAACTCAAAAACTGCAATGTTAGTAAACATCAAATTATAAAGACAAAAACAGAACAAATGGACGTTTTATCCTTACATTAAAAATATATATATAAATGCAAGAAAGGCAAAAGAACCAAACTCTCTCTGCATCCTGCTAAAATGAGTTCCCGAGTATGACTCACTTGAAACTGAGTTTTATACTTCCTGAAAACCAAGTGTGAAAATGGTTTAATCCTTAAAACAGTGATGCCTACAAACATAAGAGGGTTGGGTGGTTGAGGGGGCTGGGGTCGGGGGAAGGCAAGAGGAAGAGGTATGAAAAATGTGGGCCATCACATTCCAGAACTGGAAGGGCATCAGGAGTTGTGGAGGGGCCTCTATCAGGGTTGTGCAACATATGTCACCTCTGAGTACGCCATAGATCTCTCTTCCAGGATTTAAATTCAAGCCCACAGGTGTTGCCTCGGCAAAGACACATTTTCCACTTCCTTTAACAGACTGGAAAACACAAGGATGAAATAATGGCAAACAGGGGCACACAAAATGCCTTCTTCGTGGGGAAGGTGGAAAAATAAAAATAAAATTAGTCTTTTGGTCTAAACCCTTCAGAAAAAAAAGACTTATCGAAACATTAAAACTGGGGTTGTATCTACACAGTACAAGCACATCTAGGTATTCTAAAACAGTCTACATTTTTTTTTTTTTTTTTTTTTTTTTGGTATTCTTATCTCCTTTCCCAACTAGGCACTTAGAATAAAGTGTAGGAAGCCCAGATAATTATTGTTAATAATAATAATAATATCTGCCATTTACTGAGCAACTTTTAGGATTCAGGCATTAAATCAAATACTTAACATGTACAATCTTACTGAATTTTCATAACCATCCTAGAAGGTAGTGAGTGGACATTTTCACAAAGAAGGAAACTGAGGCTTAGAGAAGTAAGATAATTTGCTCTGGATCACACAGCAAGAATGTAACTGATACAGGTTTTGAACCTTGTCTGATGGCAAAGCTCATGTTCTTTTCACTAAGTCACACTATGTACCCCTGAAGCCATATTTTAACACATATCTGTGAATGACTTCTAGATGCAATACATTAAGTTACCTAAAGGCTCCATATATTATCATATTACTTGTTTTTGCCTCATTCTATTATTCTTCCTATTGCATGAATGAAGCCTTGACTTTCTCAGAGACAAAGCAAATATTAGCCAAAGTCTGAGTGAATCCAAAAAAAGATGAAAGTACATTTCATATGTGTAGTAAAGGTATGAATGATTTACTTACGTCCCTATTTTTGTCAACAACAATTATAAATTTTGCCTTTACAGTTCAAAAGATCATTTTAGCTGGATGTGGTGGCTCACGCCTGTAATCCCAGCACTTTGGGAAGCTGAGGCAGGTGGATCACGAGGTCAGGAGTTCGAGACCAGCCTGGCCAACACAGTGAAACCTCGTCTCTACTAAAAATACAAAAAATCAGCCAGCGCGGTGGCAGGCACCTGTAATCTCAGCTACTCAGGGGGCTGAGGCAGGAGAATTGCTTGAACCTGGGAGGCAGAGGTTGCAGTGAGCCGAGATTGAGCCATTGCACTCCAGCCCGGGTGACAGTGCAAGACTCTGTCACAAAAAAAAACAAAAAGACTTTTAACATTTTTATATAGGGAGAAAATAGCAAGTCTTTTGCTAAAATGCTATGTGTGTTATTGGGCATTCCTCCCACTGCCACCCTCTCCCTAATGAAAAAAAAAAAAAGGAAGAGATAGTCAATACAGCTTCATGACTAAGAGTGTAGATCTAAGAGCCAGCCAGGCTGGGCTGTGGGCCCTCCACTCGAATCCTGGTTCTGCCACTTACCCATCTCTTGGATAGGCTTTCTTTTTTTTCTTTTTCTTTTTTCTTTTCTTTTTTTTTTTTCTTTTCCTTCCTTCCTTTCTTTTTTGTTTTTTTCTTTGACACAGAGTCTCACTCTCACCTAGGCTGAAGTGCAGTGGTGTGATCAGAGCTCACTACAGCCTTAAACTCCTGGGCTCAAGTGATCCTCCCATCTCAGCCTCCTGAGTAGCTGGGACTATAGGCATGTACCACCATGCCCGTCTAATTTTTGAAATTTCTTGTAGAGATAGAGTGTCGCTATGTTGCCCAGTCTGGTCTCCAACTCTTGCCCTCAAGTGATCCTCCTGCCTCACCTCCCAAAGTGCAGGGATGATAGGCATAAGCCACAGCGCCTGGCCATTGGATATCCTTTCTCTGTCACAGTGTTTTTAAAACATTTGCTTTTTAAAATACAAATGGAAAGCTAGGTCTCCTACTTGCATTCTGCCTCAGGAAAGTTAGGAACACGCAATAAGAGTGATGGAGCTTCCCAAGCAATCGAGGTATAGCTTGCCAGCCCAGCTTCCTGGGGCTCAGAAACTTATTTAACATGTCAGTTTCTAGTTTCAATTTTTCCTTTAACTTGTTGGTTTTTCTATTTAAACTGTAAATAATAACAGTTTCTTCTTAATAATAACAGTTTCTTCTTAATGGGATTGTTGTGAGCATTACACAGATAATGTACTTAAAATGCTTAGCAAAGTGAAGACATAGTAAGTATCGAACGTATGTTAACTATTACCACTTTCATATTTCATGTTCACTACAGCTCTATCAGCTGGTTTTATCAATCCCATAAGAAAATTGAAGCTCAGCAACATTAAGCTTCCAGACCAAATGCTCGCAGCTTTATGTGGCAGAGCCACCCTCTGAAGGCAGCAACCCCATCACCATGCTCTGTCTTTATTACTCCAGATAGGTTTTTCTTCCCCCCTTCATATTGCTAATCACTTACTGAAATTATCTATTTTTGTGTTTACTTATTTGTGGGTCTGGGACTTATGCTCTAGAGAAGCAAAGATGACATTTTTGTTAAGCCCAGTATCTAGCAGAATGCTGGGCACATAGGAGACACATAGTCTTCTTGGATGAATGAATGAACACATGAATGAAGAAAGCCAAGATTTGTCTGTGACCCAAATCTCTACTCAACTGCTGTGATACACTGCCTCCCATTGCTGCCACCATTTAAAATCCTCCTCAAAGGCAGAGTCACAGGATTCCTTCAGAGGGGTTTTTTTCTGGAGCCCAGGGAAGACAACATTCTGATTCTCCACTCTCATCCACCTGTTTCCCTTCTCACCAAGTGGGATTCAAATCCACCTAAAACCATTGTCATAACTAAACACTGATCTGTCATGACAGCAGTGTCTAGGTGATATGGCCTGGGTGGGGAGAAGGCATGGGTGTTCCCTAGTCTGCTCTCCAATCTAGCTCTGCCGTGTACCAGTTGTGACCTCAGGCAGGTTTCAGACCCTCCTTCAGCCTAAAAAGAGACTATGCAGAGTTGTGATAGGGCTTCATCGGCTAATGTGTGAAAAAGTGCCTGTTACAGAGCTGATACATGGTAGGTACTCAGCAAGAGAGAGCATCCTTTCCTCTAGGCTCCAAAATGACTCAACTTTTATGTTCCTTGTAGTGCTCACCACTCTCAGTGTGTCCATACCTTCTCTTATTAAATGCATTCTGAAGTCCTTGACAGTAGGGACTGCGACCTTGTTCAACTTCAGGGTCTGCCACCCAGCAGGTAGTCAGGAAGTGAGATTGAATAAAACCCAAAGTAGCCTCTTTGGTTTCTTCTTTTTATAAAATTTCACTTTTACCTGATACCTCCAAATAAACTCTTCAAGTTCATTTTCTCTCCCCTAAACCTAAACCTTAATAAAACTGCAAATATCTAAAATAGAGTGGAAGAGGTAAAAACAACATTGGGGGTTTCTCCCACGTCTCCATCCTGCAGAGCCTTAGGGTCATCAGAGGAGCAGCTGAAGAGTTTCCCAAGTGACCTGCAGAACATATAGGGTGGGCTCTCAGGGACCTGTGGAGTAGAAACCTGAGTGTCTGGCATCCCAGCTTGTGATGTCATCATTTTATATCTTCTCAGCCTTTTTGCAAAAGACGCTGAGGCAAACAGACCAACTTGGCTTAAAAATCAGTCTTAAAATGTTGGAAATGAAAGAAAAACCCTATGCTTCACAGTAATGCCATGCTCATGGAGTGCCTGGGAGGCTCAATGTCAGTAAAACTACTTTATAAACAAAGCACCCAGAAGATTTCACATAGATGTGAGAAGACAAACACGACATAGGCATATAATTGAGAGGTAGAATTTCATTAGGTTGATGCAAAAGTAATTGCGGGTTTTACCACTGTGGCACATTTTGCCACAATGGCAAAACCTGCAATTACTTTTGCACCAACCCAATAGACCATATCAATTTTTACATCCAATCCATTTTTTTTGCAAATGAGGCAATGGAATCTCAGGGAAAGAAGAAGGGCTCCTTTGCCCAGATTGTCATCAGGAGGGGTGCCTAGGCGTGAGAAGAGACGTCTTCCCAAAACCTTGAGCAGTGGAGGGTAGAGTGATTTTCCTTTGATGGCTGCAGTTTAGCACATTGACCAATGTGCATTCCTGTCTGACATATGTGAGGGTCTGTGATGCTGGCTTCATCATCTAGAAGCATTTCAGTGTTCCCTAAATTGGCATTGGATACAGCCCCATAAAGTCTAGTGTCTTTTAGTAAATCCTTTGGGGATGGAGGGAGTTGGCCAAACAATTAAGAAATGCACTGCAGGTGGGCAATGAGAAAGGACATCTGGGCCTTTTAAAAGAGTTGTTCATGGTTCTTGACTCTTAAAATCCTAAATGACTTGCAAAAAATAGTGTATTATTAGTTCGAGGAGAAATTAACTAATTGTGCAGTGGGTCATAGTTCACATAGTGGTAACCAGCCCATATATTGCTTCCTGGATTCTACAGTAAAGTCAAAGGAATAGAGGGAAATGTCTAGGTTGTCAGAGAATCCCAGCCTGTGAGCTGTCTAACCCTTCATTTTACAGGCAATTAAAAATAATCTTGGAAAGGCTAGAAGATTAACCTAAAGTCACATTACAAGTGGCTGAGTTGGAATCACGACCTAGCGCCTTTCTTACTGTAAAAAGTGGGGGTGGGGGTGGGGGGTGGGAATCAGAATCTCCTCTTTACCCATTCCCACTCCCAAGATTTCTGGCCAGACACTCCCTTCTCTTCTCGTTCTGTTCCCGCCTTATTCTAACCCATCACCCTTTCAGATCGGGTTTGAGATAGGGGGTGAGAAACTCACCCTGGGCGACCCACGGGTCGTGGGGAAGAAAAGCCAGAACCTTTCACGTTGGTGAGCCTGTGGCTCTTAGGGAGGCGGGCGCACTGCCCAGCTGGCGCCTAACCTCGGGACGGGTGAGGGGGGAGGCTGGAAGAGAATCCGGAGAGGAAGGGAGGGAGCAAGGGCTCCAAGGCGGGCTGAGAAAAGGTATAGCTGCTGGAGAGAAATTAGACCTCGGCGCCTCTGGGAAGCAGGATGGTCCAGCACTCACACAGCGGCGGGGAGGGCCCGTGCAAACTCCTCTCTCTTCCTCGCACTGGGCCCTTTGTTGTCAGCCTCTGCCTCTGGCTCCCGCTCCTGCCCTCCGGTCCCCCGGCCCCCCTGAAGTCACCCCAACTGCACTCATAATATTTTGCTTTGCGCCAGGTCTGTTTTCTACCACAAACTTCCAGCAGTCTCCATGGTGACGCGCTGGGGAGGAGGGCGGGCGCGGCTTTGGAAATCCCAGGCCCGAGGCGCTGGGCGGCCCCTGCAAACTTTTCCGAGTCTCTGGGACCTGCAGGCCGGGTAGGAAAGCGCGCTGTCCCAGGCTGCCGCACGGAGTCGCGTGCTGAATCCGGGACTCCGAGGGCCCAGCCTGCGTGCAGCGTCTGCGCCATCAAGGGTTGCAGCCTCGGGGACCCGGAACCCTGGTACCGTGTGGCTCTCACTTGACCCCGCTGCCAAATCCAGACGCCCGCGCTTAGCAGGTGGCAGAATTGGGGGCGCACATGCCCCGTTCGCCCGCGCGCACACACACACACACACGCACACACACACGCCCAGGGAGGGCGAGACTGCCTGGTTTGGGCGCGGGAGCAAGGCTCGGACCTCCGGCTCCTTGCTTTCCCAAGCCCGCAGACAGTGGCTCCTTCCCCAGGGCTGTGCCTGGGCAAGAATGGAGGAGACTCGGGCTCTGTTCCCTCCAGGACGCACTTTGCCTTGTGGGCACGGCGCCAAGGCCACTGGACATCCCTACACCGGGCCCACAAAGGCATATAATTAATTTGGTGGTAGAATTGTAGACAGAACTTGTGCTGAGCTGGGGGCCTGTAGACTAGCGTGCCCTCCTACCGATGCGACCCGGGGAACTCAAATCCGGCTCCAGGAGTACTTTGGCCGCCTCAGCTCTGGGTTCTGGAGATGGAAGCGGAAAGTGGATGGAGGCAGAAGTTTCCAGCTCCAGCTTGGCAGTGGCCCTCTCTAACGCGCCATCCCGTTTTAAAAGAAATGATCCGTCTGTTGCGTAGGCGACCGAGCCGGCCCGGCCCACTTTGCACAAGTTCTCGGTGGTCTAAAATTCTACCCACTTTCCCCCATCGTTCTGGAATTTCCGGATAACTTGAGTAACTGAGCAACGATCTCCCGGGCAGAGAAGCCCAGATTGGACCCGGCGGACACAAACACACAGCTGCCGGTGGCCCGCGTGGGGAGGGCAGGCCACGCGGGGCTCAGCACCCACTTTTGCGCGGCGTGGGGCTGTAGCGTGGGCCGAGCAGAACGCGCGCCTGCGCTTACTGCAAACCGCGCACCGGCCAGAAGGTGCTTCGACTGCCCCTGCGCGCGCCTGTCGCCTTTGCCTCCTGCAGGAGCACCGCGGCGCACCGCAGCCTGGGGCTTTGCCTTGTCCGGCTCGGCCGCGAGAGAGCCTAGGGCCCAGGAGGCGCGCGCCGGCTGTCCAGCTTCCCCCGACGGGGCCATTGTCTTAGCTCCACACTTGTCGAGTATTTTGGGGAAACTCGAGGAATATATTACTGGCTCGGTGTACGAAACAAAGGGGCGCGTTTCCGCAGGTCATGCTGAAGTGGCCCCAAAGCAGGCCACTAGAGCTCTGGCCCCTGCAAAACTGTTCTCCCGGGCCCGAGGCACTTCGCGGGGATTTTCCTTTTAAGAGCAAGGGACAGCGGCCCAGCTCGCCCGCCTCTCTTATCCTGGACGTTTCCTACTTCGCCCCAGCACTTGCTGTGAGTCGGTTGTTCCAGTCCTTTCGGAATGAAATAATAACAGCAATATCCTGGTTCTGATCGCGCGCGATCTGATACAAAAGGAGCAGAATTGAACTGCTCCGTGGAGCGCCCGTCTCTGCAAGCCAAGGAGAAAGGACCTTTACATAACAAGGGAAACTCAGAAGAAAAGCTAATTGGATTAAATTCTCTGGAAGGGAGGTGAGGGAAGGCTTCTGGACTGGACCGCGCCGAGCCGCACTTCCCTTGTCGTCGTCGGTTTTGCAAGTCCGAGTGAAATGTCACCTGGTGCGCCTCTTGTCATTTCTTCACACTGTCGTGTACCAAAACTTTTGATTTTGCGTTCAGGGTGGTGACCTAGGGATGTCTCGGGTATACAAAAGGGGGAGAGGTGGATGGGGAAAGGATTTCTGTTTCAGAACCTCTTTGGAGTGTTTGCAGTTGAGGTGAAGAGGACCCGGTGCTCCCACGACCACCAGTTGCATCCAGAACAGAAAACACCACGTATCCACAGCCCCACAGTCCTCCCCAGAAGTACCGAGGGGCTCTGGTCAGGTGGAGGAGGCAGCTAAAAACCCCAGCTGGGCCACTCTGCAGGTTTGCGATGTAGGCAGACCCTATGTCCCTGCGTGGGGCGCTCGAAAATACTTGGCCACAAACTCTGCAGACATGAGTTTAATTTTGTTAAGGATATGCATTTTTAATGTTAGGGTTCTCAGGAGGTGGTGAAGGCGCAGCGCTTGAGATGAAAAAATGGTGGAAAAGGTGCTTTTCCTTCTCTGGGCTCCCGCTTTACCGCCAGCAGAGACCTCAGCGGGGCCCGCTGTGTCCGGAGGCGCACGCGGGCAGGCGACTCTTCTCCTTGCCTTCGTTTGTCATCGGGTATAGGAAGGAGAACTTCGGGGCTTAGCCTTTCCCCACTCCCTGGGGGCTCACACCCACCCAGAGGAGGGCAATCAGGGAGGGCCTTGACTCTAGGAATCAGAGATCGACAACTACCCTAAAACACCGAATATCCCCCCTGGCAAGAGCAGCCCGGTGTCTGGGCCACCAGGGCTGCAGCGGAAACCTGGAGAGGCCTTAAATATTTCTGCAGGGACTGAGGAAAGACCTTCTGGGGCAATGCCCTATGACCCCAGCCTCCACCCCACTTCCATATCCAGCCTGCCTAGGGGTGGAGTTGGGGAGACATTCGTGCGGCATTTATTTGCTCAAGGAAGGGACGTGCATGCTTAGGGGACAGCCGGGGCTGGAAGGCACTTGTTGCTCCGCGCTGCAATGCCCAGCAGCGTATGCGTGCAGGCATTCTCTCAAACCTCGCCACGGCCCAGGCTGCGTCCACTGCCCTATTTCTGCTTCTCCCTGACCTCATCACCCCAAGAAACCCTGAGGTTGCAGCGGGGCCAAAATGAGAATAGCTTGGTTGCAAGAATGAGCCTGGGGGGGTGGGTGAACTGTAAGAGAACTTCCACCTGCATGGGACTTAGGAAGCGTAACAGATCTAGAAGTGTGACGGTTCTTCAAAGGTGCTAGGAGTGGGAGGTGGCGAAAATTACTGGAGGAAGAACCGAGATACCGGGCATTTTGTTGTGAAAGATTCCTTGGCATCCCTTTTTCGTTGTTAAGGGCCGCGGCGCCCCCAAAACCTGACGCCCAGCAACTCTTGAACTGCAGAGCAGTTTGCAGACCCCAACGCCGAGTTTAGCGAGCTATTCTGCGTCCTGCCCTCCTTCCAGCAAAGTCACAGCCCCCGAGTGGAGCCCGGCGTTGGGTGCCCCTTCCTGGCAGAAAAGCTAAAAGCCCGCCCCCACAGCCCAGGACTCCCACCTCCCGTTTCTGTGGATTCCCCAGGACCACCGGGTTCGCCGCCGCCACTCCCTCCAGCTGCGCGTCTCTACCAGCCGGAGCTTCGGTTCCCACCTCCCAGGCGCAGTGCGAAGCAGTCACCCTCCCCTGCCTCGGGGCGTTCCGCTCGGCTTCCCGGCCCTGGCCGCCAGAACCCGAGCGCACTGCTATTCCGAGGCCCCCATACCGGAGGAGGACCGGGCCCGGGAGGGGGCAGTCGGCTGGCAAAGTTTCTGCAAGTGGCACCTCGAGCTCGCCGCGAGCCAGCGCATCTTTACGTAACTTTGTGTCCAGGGCAAGCGAAAGCGCGCTCCTTCGCGCGCGCGCACGAACACACACACGTACACAATCACACGCTTATACACATACTTCCACTCATCCACTTACACACATCGCCTCCAATTGAAAACTTCTGCAAGCTCTCCGTTATTCCTTGGGGTTCCACTGTCAAGTTGACCCGTCTGAACTTTTCCCAACTTCTTTCTAAAGTTCCCCCTCTCCCTTCTCCTTCCCTCCCAATGTATCCCCCCAACCCCCCACCAGTAGCACTAACCTGTGGAATCCATGTCGGGTTCCTCCAGTAACCCACAATGCATGCTCTTCCCATGGACAGCACAGGCGCCCCCCAAAAGTCCTGATGTTTGGGGATCCCCTGTGCTAGAGATGCCCAGGGAGGAAGGGAGTGAGGGAGGGAGAAGGGGAGAGAGAGAGACGCAGAGTGTGAGGGGGCACAAGGATAAAGAAGGAAAGGAAAAGAAAAGAAAAAGAAGAGGAAAGAAAAGAGAAAGAAGAAAAAAGGAGAGAGAGGGTGAGAAGGGAGCGAGCTCGGTGAAGGGGGAGAGAGAAAAAGCGAGCGAGCGAGGGGACACTCAGTAATCCAGCCGGGCAAAGCCAAACCCGTCAAAATGTTTGCGGATGTTTCATGGGAAAAAGCATCATTTTATAGGAGCCCCGATGGGAGCAATGTCATTGATAGGCCAGCCGGCCTGATGAATGGCCGCTCGTCAGATGGGGCCGTGGCGAGGCGCACTGTGAAGCCCATTGTGGGCCTGTTTTGAATAAGAAAAGCCGCCTCCGAAAAGGGGGGCTCAGAGCGACGCAATCCCAGCCCTCCGACTTCCCCCTTCTATTATAGCATTAGCAACGTTTTTCTTATTTAAAGTTCCAGAGGCCTTCTCCAGCCTTCGCCCGGCACTCATTATAGGCGAAATCAAAATTGGCTTAGATGTGGCCCCCTCCCCCTCCCGGCCCTTCCCCGCCATCGGGCCCCGCGTAGCGCAGGCAGGCGGGGAGGGGAGCGGGGGCGGGGAGCCGCGGGGAACTCCTGGAGCCTGGGGAGTCGCCTGCGCTACCACGAGTGGGGCCCCACTCCCTTCCTTCTCTTGCGCCCCCACCC
>NW_012101554.1:2832493-2833797 GCF_000951045.1 Mandrillus leucophaeus | reverse complement strand
CCCAGTCCGTCCCCCTCCCCACAATCAGAGCTGAGTGAGACAATGTACGGGGGCTGGGGGGCCCGAGGGGCCAGCACGTGCCGAGTTAAGGTCACGGTGCGGGAGGAAGCGGGCGGCGCGCGGTACCGGCTGGACAGAGCCCGGGATGGACTGACGGTAGCGCGGGGTTCGAATCCCAGCTCTGTAAATTCCTTCACACTCTGGGCCTCAGCTTCCTCGTCTGTGAAATGTAGCAAAGTTGCCCCCTCTCAAGGTTTGGAGGAAGATAACTGAGGCAGTGGTTATACAAGGAGCCGGGCATTTGCTGTTCCCTCTACTTGGCATTCTGCCGGCTCCTCCTTCCTCACAGGTGCCTAACCGGCCGACACCTTTGCGTCACCCTGGTCTCAGCTGAACGTCGCCTCCTCGGAGGGGCTGTGCTTGATCACTCTCTGCGAAGGTCCCTTCCTGCCCCGGCCGCTGCCCGGCTCATTACCCGGTTTATTTCTGGAGAACTTTGTTCACCACCTCATGCCCAGTGCCCAGAACGGCGCCAGGCACATTCTTTCCCGCTGCGATGCTGGTGATGGGAAAGAGGTCGATGGAAACCTTTGGCAGCCGAAGGCCATGGTGGTGGTCACCGCGCGTCCTCGTGGTATGCCTGGCAGCAATGACCGCGGAATTCGAAGTCAGATCTGACTGTCCGCGTTCGCCTCTTGCAGCCTTAGCTTCTCTGCCACTGGAGTAGGCTGAAGAGTAAAAGCCTCCTTCAGACGGCGGGAGGGTCTGACTGTGCGTAGATGGAGCCTGGCCGGGGGCTTTTCTGCGGCCAGGAGTGCGTCCCCAGGGTGGGCGGCTGCCACCGCCCGGAGTGTTTCGGACCTCGCGAGAGAGTCCTTGAGGGATGCCACGGGGGCACTGGTGGTCTCCAGGGCGGATGAGATTATTATTGTTGCTGTTATTATTATTTTAATTTTTGCACGCAGAGTGAACGTGGGTAGGGTGAGGTGAGCCAGGCTCACGGGCCAGGAGTGAGGCGGAAGAACCCGGAGCCGTGGGCGGCAGGAAGCCCGGACCCAGCCCAGCACAGCTCAGAGCCGGGCCAGGTGCAGCTGGTCCAGGCCCAGCGCTGCTTCACCTGGGAGGACGTGAGTGCTCGGCCATGACCGTGCTGCAGCTCCTGGGAGCTTAAAGAAATGAAAATAATCATCGCTCACTCATTTCTTGGTAAATTTTTATTGTGCATCTACTATGTGTCCAGAACTATTCTAGGAAGCAGGGGATACAGAACTGAACAAAATAGACCAAAAAAAAAAAAAAAAAAA
>NW_012101554.1:2822108-2823294 GCF_000951045.1 Mandrillus leucophaeus | reverse complement strand
GAGCGGGGGCGGGGAGCCGCGGGGAACTCCTGGAGCCTGGGGAGTCGCCTGCGCTACCACGAGTGGGGCCCCACTCCCTTCCTTCTCTTGCGCCCCCACCCCCCATTTTGGTCCTGGGTTAGATTTCTGGTGGTGGCCCTGGGAATGCGGGCGGGGATATGTCTTGACCCCTTACACGCGGATCCACAGACACGCGTGGGGGAGTGAGGCGAGCTTGAGGGGGAAAGGGCAGGGAAGGGGAACTGAAACCCTAAGATCCCATCCCCCAATCTGAGCGTGAGAAGGCCGCTAGGCGGGTAGGAGGTGAGTGGCTGGTTCGCCACCTCCAGAACTTTCTGTCTTCCTCTGGGCCTGGGTCCTTCATCCTGTTTCTCTCCTTCCATCTCGCTCTCTCCGCCTGTCTCCCGTTGTCTGTCTCTAGCTCGCTGTCCCTCTCGTCCTCTGTGCCTCTGTCTCTGTCCCTCTATTTCTCCTTCCTTGGCTGCAAGTGTCTCTGTCCAGACCCTGCCTCCACTTCTCTTTGTCTCCCCCTAGGACTCTGCCCCTCTCTGTCTCTATCCCCCTCGGTCTCTCTGTACCGTCCTCCCCCTCCCCCGCGCCTCTTCCCGTAACTCTGTCAGTCTGTCTGTCTCTGTTCCTCCGCCCTCCCCCTGCCCTCCCTACCCCACCGCCGTCCCCCAGTCGGCCTCGAAGTTTGTGAGAAGCCCCGGCGTCCAAGTGGGGACGCGGTTTTCCCAGGGACCCCCTCCTCGGCGGAGTTGAAAGTGCAGAAAGAGGGGGGCAAGGGCCGGGGGGGTGCTGGAAGTGGAAGTCGGGGGGAGCAAGCTGCGTCTCCTGCGGGCCCCGATAAAGTGGCCGTTCGCGGGCCGGCCGCGCTGTGATTAGAATATGAATGGGGCCCGGCGGGCGGAAGAGAAAGGCGGATTACCCCGGGTGCTTTGACCATGGACAGAGGCAGCGCCGGCCCGCCGCGGCGGGGGCGGGGAAGCGCGGAGTCCCTAACGTCGAGCGGGGGTGGGGGTCTCTAACCCCCGGCCCCTGGCTGCGCGCTGCTTCCAGCCATCCTTCGGAAATACGTCCCCCGCCCCCCGGTCCGTCCCCCTCCCCACAATCAGAGCTGAGTGAGACAATGTACGGGGGCTGGGGGGCCCGAAGGGCCAGCACGTGCCGAGTTAAGGTCACTGTG
>NW_012101554.1:2818411-2820818 GCF_000951045.1 Mandrillus leucophaeus | reverse complement strand
ATATACACGACATAGAATTAGGAGGTGGGAGAGGAAGTCAGGCAGGGCCTCTCTGAGAAGCTGACATTTGAGCTTAAAAATAATGGTATCCAGGGTCCAGTCACAAGGGTGTGTTCATTTGTGACAGTTCACTGACTGTGACACTTGTGAGTTTGCGCATTTTTCGGAACGTATTTCATACTTCAATAAAATGTTTGCTTAGATTTAATGCTGTCAACATCATAAATAGTAAGAGCTACCATTTACTATTAATATATTCATTACGTGTTTCCACGGGGCAGGCATCTTCCATGCATTAGTTCATTTCATCCTCACAACACAACTAAAACATTATTGTCTCCACTTTTAGGAGAACAACTGGGGTTCAGTGTGGCTCTCTTGCCCTTGACAGACACTGTGGACACGGTCATGAATTATCCAATTCCTATCCTGCAGAGGCTTGAAATCTCAATAGAACATAGCACAGGGGCAGGGAGGGGGTGATGGGGAAAGTGTGGGTGCTGTGAGAGCAAAGAGAGGGCCATGTGACTGATCCTCAGAGGCTGGTGTCAAGGCAGGCCTCCTGGAGGAAGGGGTGACCCAGCCAGGAGCTGAACTAACCAGAGAAGGGGGTTGAGGGTGTTACAGACAGAGGTACGGGGAAAGAGGAGTGTGTTTGGGACTGGAGCCTAGCCTGGCTACACACGGAACCCAAGAGAAGAAGAGAGGATTAACAGGCCACGTCATGAGGAGGTAAGCTGGGGCCATGCCAAGAAATGTATCCTGGAAGGGTTTGGTGCATATAGGACTAAATCTACATTTTGAAGAGATCACAAAATGTGAAGAGATCTCAAAATGTGTGGCGGCCAGATGGGGGTTGGTTGCAGGACGGGGTGGTCATTGGGAGGGAGGGATTGGGATGACCTGACACAGGTACATGGCAGTGGGGGCAGGGTTCAGGAGATACCAAGGAAGCTGTGTTCCCACGCTTGATGTTGATTAGTTGTGGCCAGGGATGGGGAGGGAGAAGGGATGCCCAGGTTTCTGACTTGGGCAATGAGTAGCTATTGGTACCAGGATGTGACATGAGGAGGGAAGACTTGGCAGCAAGAGAGAAGGATTTGAAGGGCCCTTAAAACTTCCCAGTAGCCCAGTAGCAATGACAGGCAGGCAGACCCACAAAGGTGTGGAGTTGGCACTGCTTGTGTAGACCTGGGTAGCTGCTGAATCCCCTGGAATGGATGAATGAGCAGCAGGAAAGAGGAAGGTGCAGGGTGGATCCCTTTTAGATGATGGGGTGTGCTCTGCCTCCACTGCTGTAATCTCAAAATCCCTGTACTTTCCAAACCCAGCACTCACTTCATTGTAATTATTGACTTATCTGATGTGGTAGATGGTATTACTTATTCCTAATTCTCTCTTCCCTCTCTGCCCTGCTCTGGCTTCCCTTCCCACTGATTTGGGGTTTGGCTATTGGCTTGCTTTCGCCAACAGAATATGAGCAGACAACATATGTTAAACCAAACCAGAGGCTTTACACGTCCTGAGGGTGGTTTGGCTAGTACTCTTGGACTCCTGACTTGCCTTGAGCAAACTCCAAGTAGTCACTGGTCCCAGAATGAGAGACACATGGAGCCAACCAGAACCTGCTGGGCAGTTTGAAGAGCTCCTCTTTTTCCCAGGGACCCACAGAACTGCGAGCAAGAAATAAATGTTTGTTGTTACAAGCCACTGAAAGTTGTTGGTAATAGTCTTACCATCTTAAAGGGGGAAGACAGGTCTATAAGTAGGGTTTTGATATATTAATGTCTTTTCCTTTAAGATGGTGAGACCATTACTAATAATAGCTAACGCTTATTAAGCATTTACTAAGAACCAGGCACAGTTCTAAGGCTTATTTGTCACAAAAATCCTGTGAGATAGGTATTTTTATTATACCCACTTCCATGAGGCACAAAGAGGTTAGGTAACTTACTTAAGGTCACACAAGTAACAACAGGGTCAAGATTTGAACCTAGGCAATCTGCAGACATAAGGGGAGCTATAGAGGTGCTAGTGAGGAACATCTATCTGGTGATGGCTTCACCACTGTGAATTCGCCTTAAAGCGTTAAGTCTATGGAAGAACCCTAGCTGGCTACTCTCAGCATCCATTTCAGCTTAAGCCAGCCTTTCTGGAAGAAACCCTTGGGACTATAGCATGTGCTTCAGATCTGAGCTCATCCCCGGAGCCACCAGAAGCCAGGCCTCCATGTTGCCCAACCTACATGAACCTTTATTTCCACAATGCACTATGACTGTAGCCTGAAACAGGACTGCCTAGCCAACCAGCAGACCTGTGATATATGCTTGTTATCGTAAACCACTATGTCCTTGGGTGGTTTGTGATACAGCCTTGTTGCAGCAGTAATAGGGTTAGGGTAAGAGTA
>NW_012101554.1:2814440-2816811 GCF_000951045.1 Mandrillus leucophaeus | reverse complement strand
TTCCCACGCTTGATGTTGATTAGTTGTGGCCAGGGATGGGGAGGGAGAAGGGATGCCCAGGTTTCTGACTTGGGCAATGAGTAGCTATTGGTACCAGGATGTGACATGAGGAGGGAAGACTTGGCAGCAAGAGAGAAGGATTTGAAGGGCCCTTAAAACTTCCCAGTAGCCCAGTAGCAATGACAGGCAGGCAGACCCACAAAGGTGTGGAGTTGGCACTGCTTGTGTAGACCTGGGTAGCTGCTGAATCCCCTGGAATGGATGAATGAGCAGCAGGAAAGAGGAAGGTGCAGGGTGGATCCCTTTTAGATGATGGGGTGTGCTCTGCCTCCACTGCTGTAATCTCAAAATCCCTGTACTTTCCAAACCCAGCACTCACTTCATTGTAATTATTGACTTATCTGATGTGGTAGATGGTATTACTTATTCCTAATTCTCTCTTCCCTCTCTGCCCTGCTCTGGCTTCCCTTTCCACTGATTTGGGGTTTGGCTATTGGCTTGCTTTCGCCAACAGAATATGAGCAGACAACATATGTTAAACCAAACCAGAGGCTTTACACGTCCTGAGGGTGGTTTGGCTAGTACTCTTGGACTCCTGACTTGCCTTGAGCAAACTCCAAGTAGTCACTGGTCCCAGAATGAGAGACACATGGAGCCAACCAGAACCTGCTGGGCAGTTTGAAGAGCTCCTCTTTTTCCCAGGGACCCACAGAACTGCGAGCAAGAAATAAATGTTTGTTGTTACAAGCCACTGAAAGTTGTTGGTAATAGTCTTACCATCTTAAAGGGGGAAGACAGGTCTATAAGTAGGGTTTTGATATATTAATGTCTTTTCCTTTAAGATGGTGAGACCATTACTAATAATAGCTAACGCTTATTAAGCATTTACTAAGAACCAGGCACAGTTCTAAGGCTTATTTGTCACAAAAATCCTGTGAGATAGGTATTTTTATTATACCCACTTCCATGAGGCACAAAGAGGTTAGGTAACTTACTTAAGGTCACACAAGTAACAACAGGGTCAAGATTTGAACCTAGGCAATCTGCAGACATAAGGGGAGCTATAGAGGTGCTAGTGAGGAACATCTATCTGGTGATGGCTTCACCACTGTGAATTCGCCTTAAAGCGTTAAGTCTATGGAAGAACCCTAGCTGGCTACTCTCAGCATCCATTTCAGCTTAAGCCAGCCTTTCTGGAAGAAACCCTTGGGACTATAGCATGTGCTTCAGATCTGAGCTCATCCCCAGAGCCACCAGAAGCCAGGCCTCCATGTTGCCCAACCTACATGAACCTTTATTTCCACAATGCACTATGACTGTAGCCTGAAACAGGACTGCCTAGCCAACCAGCAGACCTGTGATATATGCTTGTTATCGTAAACCACTATGTCCTTGGGTGGTTTGTGATACAGCCTTGTTGCAGCAGTAATAGGGTTAGGGTAAGAGTAGGGATAGGAGTAGGGGTTAGGGTTGGGGCTGGGGTCCAGGCAAATTGTATGGTGACTTCTTAAAAGATGGTACGTATGGAGATAGGAGAAATGGACAGGTTCGGGGTATACGTTGGAAGTAAAACAAGGCCTGCTGATGGATGGAGGTAGGGAATGAGAATAAGAGAAGAATGCAGAAACTCTTGTGTTTTTAACTCTAACAACGGGGTAAATTGTGGTCCTATTTACTAAGATGGAGAAGTCTGGGGTCAAACAGGTTTGGGGCAAAACCAATACCTCTTCTCAGCCATGTATGGTTTGAGATGCCTCTTGGGCATCCACTGCAGATGTCAAATTGGCATTTTGATATATAAGTTTAGGGTTTAGTGGAGAGGTTAGAACTGGAGATATAAATGGGACGGAATTGTTATCCATAGAACACTGTTCCTTAAATTTAGTGTGTTGCAGAATCAGCTGGAGGGCTTTATATCGAAGCACACTAGTGAGTCTTGTCCCCTGAGGTTCTGATTAAGAAGGTCTGCAGTGGGCCCAGCAATATGTACTTCAAGAAAGTTTTATTATAAAACAATTCAAATAAATATAAAATAAGAGTAATGCAGAGAACCCCCATAAGAAAGTAACCATAAGGCAATTATTATCAACGTGGGATCAATGTCGATTCATCTGTAAATCTACCCTATTCCCCTCCCCAGCCCTTCACCTCTAACAGGTTTATTTCAACACAAATCCAGACATCATATACTTCATCCATAAACACTCTCAGCATGTATCTATAAAATACAAGGATTTTTTAAAAAATCACAACCATTATCACTCCTAAAACATCAATAATAATTCCATAACCATCAACTATTTATTGTCAAAATTTGCCTATCTGATAATTTAAGTTGGTTTGTTTGAATTAAGATCCAAACCAAATCCAT
>NW_012101554.1:2809897-2814390 GCF_000951045.1 Mandrillus leucophaeus | reverse complement strand
GTCTGCAGTGGGCCCAGCAATATGTACTTCAAGAAAGTTTTATTATAAAACAATTCAAATAAATATAAAATAAGAGTAATGCAGAGAACCCCCATAAGAAAGTAACCATAAGGCAATTATTATCAACGTGGGATCAATGTCGATTCATCTGTAAATCTACCCTATTCCCCTCCCCAGCCCTTCACCTCTAACAGGTTTATTTCAACACAAATCCAGACATCATATACTTCATCCATAAACACTCCCAGCATGTATCTATAAAGTACAAGGATTTTTAAAAAAATCACAACCATTATCACTCCTAAAACATCAATAATAATTCCATAACCATCAACTATTTATTGTCAAAATTTGCCTATCTGATAATTTAAGTTGGTTTGTTTGAATTAAGATCCAAACCAAATCCATGCAATGCATTTGTTTGCTATATCTCTTAGGTCTCTTTAAATATGGAGATTTCTTGTCCTTATTTTATTCCATTTAGTGACATAATCAGGTCATTTGTTGTGTTGCGTGCCCAACATTCTGCAATCTGCTAATGGCATCACTGCTGGGTTGTTTTACATGCTCCTCTGTCCCCTGTAGTGTCTGTAAATTGGTAATTGGGTCTAGAGACTCGATCAGGTTCAGATTCAAGGTTTTGGCAAGAGTAGCACAGGTGGTGGTGTGTACTTTCTGTTACCTAACATTGGGATTCATATAATGTCTGTGTTAAGAAGATCAGTGGGTTCAGGTGTTACCAACCGGATCCATTTTTATAAAGTTCCTCATCAGTTGTTCACCTAGTGGTTTTAACAGCCATTGATGACCATTACTTAGATCCATTATTTTTTCTTAGGGTCTGCAAAATGGTAATATTTGATTTTATCATCTCTTCTGCATGTATAGCTGGAATTCTCTATAAAATCCCTTCTGCATGTATAGCTCGAATTCTCTATAAAATTATTTCCATCCAGTATTTTGTTGCCTTGAGACAGAGTTCATATAACAAAGGCAGGATAAATATTTGACTTTCCCCCTTTACTTGCCAGTTTTTACAATAATAATTTTGTTTCCTAAATTCTTCCAAAGGTGGCCCTTATTGGATATTTTGTTGTAGTAGTATTATGATCTTAAAGAATTTAACAAATTTGAGATGCTTCAATCCATTACATTATTCTTTTTACACTAAAATTATCCTATCTGTCAATTGGTCCCCAAGCCTTTTGACATGACCCTGTGGCTTTTGATGGCTTCCTTGCTCTGTGGCATGACAAGACGATCCAGGTTCATCTTTTACATTTATTTAATTTAATTTTTTTTTTTTTTGCCTTAGACATGGAATCAGCTATTTCTCCAAGGAATCCTGGTTCCTTTCAGTGGGAAATGGTATTTAGAGCATTTGGTAAGCTTCTAAAATGGTGGACTCTATGCCTCTAGTCTCCCTCTCTTTTAAAACACCCTCCAGCCTCTATACCACTGTTTAGTAATCTTTCTCTAAGGCAAATCTGATTATGTCCCTTACCTGATATTAATTGTCCGCGGTGTATCATCATTTACAGGTTCAAGTATAAGCTCTTTACATTGGTACGCAAGGCCCTTTTGCCTACTTTAGTCGCTCACTTGTCCATATTTCTAGCCTTCTTTTCTGGGCATACAGTGTTCCCCGTTCCTGTCAAAGCATTTTTGTAGCTTTCCAACCAAGCCATGCCTTTGTCTTCGTAAATTTTCTTGGCCTGGATTGCCGTTCTCACTTTGTACTAGAAATTCATATATAGTGCAATTGTTACTTCTTCTGGGAAGCTCTGCCTGACCTTGTCACAAAAAGTTCAGTATTTCCTCCTGGCTATTATCCTCGAATCTTGTTCATATCTCTATTAGATTATTTATCATGTTGCCATGATTATTAGCTTTTATGTCTGTCTCTTGCACTTGGCTATAAGTCCTGATAAGACAGTATTCTTTATAGTTATGTGTGTGTATAATCGTTTCAAAATTACAATTCTGTATTATTACTAACAATATGATTATGGGAAACAGTTTAAGGTCATTTTATTACAGTGCTCTTTGTCATTAGAGTGTATTTTGCACAAGCTATACAGTCAAATAATTGTTTCAAAATCCTTTGGGGAAAAAATCTGGATAAATTATCAGCTTTATTCAATTGTTATACCTTCTTGGAAAACTGATCCTTTCATTATTATTTAGTGCCCTTCTTTATTCCTGATAATTTCTCTCGTTCTGAAGTCTGTTTTGTCTGAAATTAGTAGAGTTATTCCAGCTTTCTTTTCTTTTGACGGAATCTCGCTCTGTTGCCCAGGCTGGAGTGCCGTCGTGCGATCTCGGCTCACTGAAACCTCCGCCTCTTGAGTTCAAGCAATTCTCCTGCCTCAGTCTCCCGAGTAGCTGGGACTAAAGGCGCACGGAGACATTTTCACCGTGTTGACAGGGATGTCTTTCTCTATCCCCGTTACTTATAATCTATCAGTCTTTATATTAAAAACGTGTTTCTGTAGACAACATACATTGAATCTAGTTTTTAAAAATCCACTTTGATAATCTTTTAATTGGCATATTTAGATATTCATATTTAAAGCAATGATTAATATATTTCTGGGAGTGTCAACTATCTTTGTAACTGTTTTCTATCCATTGTCAGACTTCTTTTACTACCTTGTTTGGTTTTAATTGTGCATTTTATCTTCTCTCTGAGTGCATTGTAGTTGGCTTTTTAAAAAATGTTATTGATTCCTCTAGAGTTTTCAACACACCTTTCTAACTAATGTAAGTTCACGCTCAAATAGCATTATTAACCTGTAGCACAGGCACTTTATAGCAGAACATTCCCAATTCTTCTCTCCTGTCCCTTATGACATTCTTGTCATTTATTTACTTATCTATATGCTGTAAACACCCATTATATTGTTAATATTATTCCCTTAGACTGCAGTAATCTTTTAGATCAAGAGAAATGAAAGATTTTATTTTACCTTTATACTTTCTCCAATGCTCTTATTTTCCTTACATAGATCTGAGTTTTTGCTTTTGTTTTCTTTTGTTTTTGTTTTTTTGAGACAGGGCCTCGCTCTGTCACCCAGGCTGGAGTGCAGTGGTGTGATCTTGGTTCACTGCAACCTCCACCTCCTGGATTCAAGTGATTCTCCTGTCTCAGCCTCCCAAGTAGCTGGGACTACAGGCATGTGCCACCATGCCTGGCTAATTTTTTGTATTTTTTTTTTTTTTTTAGTAGAGACAGGGTTTCGCCATGTTGGCCAGGCTGGTCTTGAAATGACCTCAGGTAGTCCACCCACTTTGGCCTCCCAAAGTGCTGGGATTACAGGCGTGAGCCGCCGTGCCCAGCCACCTTATAATTTTTTTGTTGAAAGTTGGACATGTTGCATTAGGCAACAGGAACTGAGCCATTAGTGTGAAGACATACATAAATTTGAATAGGAGGTGGACTTTAATGTTTGCTGTAGTCTGGTGTCAGAGATGTCAGAGGTAGTCAGGTATCAGAGGCTTCAAACTCCTTCAGTGTCCTTGTTTTTAATCTTCCGTCTTGACTTCAGGCTTCCCTAAAGTATTCCTCTTACTCAGATACAGTCTGAGTCTTGCAGCTGTAAGATGTCATCTGTAACCCATTATTATACGGGAACCCTGTTGGTGTTGTAAGGTGTGAGGGAGGGGGAGCCTTCTATAATATTCTAATTAAACCTTTTGGTGGGCCTGTGTCTCTGAACTGTTTTTTTTTTGTTTGTTTTGTTTTGTGTTTTGTTTTGTTTTGAGATGGGAGTCTTACTCTGTTGCCCAGGCTGGAGCACAGTGGCACAATCTTGGCTCACTGCAATCTCTGCCTCCTGAGTTCAAGCAATTCTCCTGCCTCAGCCTCCTGAGTAGCTGGAGCTATGGCCATGGGCCACCACACTCAGCTAATTTATTTATTTATTTTTTTAAGGAGAAATAGCATTTCACCATGTTGGCCAGGCTGGTCTTAAACTCCTGACCTTAGGTGATCCACCCACCTCGGCCTCCCAAAGTGCTGGCATTACAGGTGTGAGCCACCATGCCCAGCCTGAACTGTAATTTTCACAAGTATTCTTCTACAGCTTCTCTTTTCCCTCTCTCCTTAGGTGAGACTGGGAGGCTAGAGGGGGCTGGAATGGGATGCTCTTCCCTAAAGGCTCTGGGACAAGGCTCTGATGAAGATTTCTACTCTGGAGAATAGACCTTTATTACGGAAAAAGCTCTGAACATATTTCACAATTATTAGTCTTTTCCTCCCCATGATAGAGCCACGAGGGGATCTTTCTTAGATCT
The DNA here is from genome assembly GCF_000951045.1 of Mandrillus leucophaeus. NCBI lineage: Eukaryota > Metazoa > Chordata > Mammalia > Primates > Cercopithecidae > Mandrillus > Mandrillus leucophaeus. The sequence goes on along the minus strand of NW_012101554.1, from coordinate 2,810,094 downwards.
TCACCATGAGAGCCTGGCGGGGCTGCTAGAGGTAAAGCCCATGAAAACCTTAAGACTGAGGTCCCCAAGAATGTCTTCCTATTATGCTAACTACACTTAACCTTCAACAATTCAAGAAAATGACCACTTAAACGTCCTATTAATTCATGGCTCCAGTGACTTCTGCTCCAGATAAGTAGATCTTGGTTGTGACTCGT
>NW_012101554.1:2797209-2806587 GCF_000951045.1 Mandrillus leucophaeus | reverse complement strand
CCTTTAAGTAAATGCCCTATGTAATTGTGATGCAGAAGGGTCTTGGATCCACTTTGAGAGACACTGCCCTATAGAAATATGTCTCATAAGGGGGTCAGCAAATGTGCATTTACAAAAAGAAAGAGAGGAGAAAAGAAAGAAGGATGTAAAGAAAGAAGAAAGAAGGAAAAGGAAGGAAGAAACAAAAGAAGGAAGGAAAGTGAAAGGTAATGAAATGAAATGAAAAGGAAAGAAGGAAATAAGTGAGTTGCCAATTCAGAGAATTACAAGATAAATAACCACCTCACCATTTCTACTAAGTTCTAGAAACCTAACTCTAAAGGCCTAAATAACATAAAGTCTGATCATAGGAGGATTCCAAGTTTGGATAATTGAGAGGCTCAAGAATGTCATCATGGCCCCAGGTTCCTGCCACATTCAAGCTCTGCTTTCTGCTTGCTCTCATCATCTGCTTATCTTTCCTCACCATCACAAAATGGCTGTAGTTGCTACAGCATCATGCCTACCTAACACACTTCTCAAAGACTGAATGGAGGAAAGAGAATGGTGTCCCTTCCTTCTGTCCTTTCTTAAGAGTAGAAGAACTTTCTCAAAAGCCTTTGAAAGATTTTCCCCCTTATACCATCAGATAATTGATTTTTACCTGCCCATTCCTTAACCAATACTAGGCAAAGGGGAAATAAATACCATGATAGACTAAGATGAACCAAAATTCTCCCCTGGGTCTGGATAACGGTCTGTCTTCCTCTGAGACACACAGGAATAGGTAGACAGCCAGGAGAGTATGCCATACCATTTAAAAGATCAGCCTTGCATAACTTCATGCTGTGTAGTAGGAAGGACCCTTTTGCTCAACTAAAAAATACACATCTTGTTTATTAATACCTTCACCCCAGGTCCTTCCCTTCCAGAGCACATGACCTCCAGCTCTCTCCTGTTTGATTCCCATTAACAGTTCACTTGTGAGAAACAGTATTCACTGCACAAAGATTTGTGTCCCACCCATTTCTCAAGATGGTATCTTCAAAACAGGTTCTATGGTTTGGTTTGACAGGTGTAAAGAAGACTCATGTTCCTAGCTCTGCAAAAATACCTCTCCTGGTTCTTCATGAGAAGAATGGATTCACCACAGTGAAAGGCTTTACTCTTTGTAGCCAGTGCTTTTGCATATAATAGGCTGTTTTAAGGGAATATGCATTGAATGAGTGAATGAATGAAAATTCACTTTTAAAATGCACAAATAACTGGGAGAAAATAATTTACACATATAATACATTTCCAAGAGAAGTTTCCATGTGCTTTTATTTCATTTGGAAGTATAAATTGGTAGGACTTAGTCAAGACAATTTTTTCCTTTTTTAAAAAATTCTTTTTGCCTTTGTTCAGTAACAGAAGTAATAAATGTTTGCCATAAAACTCAAATTATGGCCAGGAATGGTGGCTCACACCTGTAATTCCAGCACTTTGGGTGGCCAAGGTCGGTGGATCACTTACGGGCAGGAGTTCAAGAACAGCCTGGCCAACATGGTGGAACCCTATCTCTACTAAAAATACAAAAACTAGCCGAGCGTGGTGATTCATGCCTGTAATCCCAGCTACTTGGGAGGCTGAAGCAGGAGAACTGCTTGAACCCAGGAGACAGAGATTGCAGTGAGCCGAGATCATGCCACTGCACTCCAGCCTGGCGAGAGAGCAAGACTCCGTCTCAAAAAATAAGAATAGTTACTATAGGCTAAAAAAAAACAAAAATGCCATAGACTGGGTAGTTTAAATGACAGAAAATGATTTTCTCACAGTTCCTGAGGTGAGATGTTCAATTCTGCCAATTCTGTGTCTGGTGAAGTCTCTCTCCCTAGCTTGTGGACAGCCACCTTCTTGCTATGTCCTCATATGGCCTTTCCTTAGTCTGTGGGCAGACAGATAGAGAAACAGATTTCTTTTTTTTTTTTTTATTAATACTAGTGCACAAAATTTATATATGCTTGCCTGTTTTTCAGGGAGAAAAATCTTCATTAATCATCATGAGTTTTTTTTTTTTTTTTTTTATTAATACTAGTGCACAAAATTTATATATGCTTGCCTGTTTTTCAGGGAGAAAAATCTTCATTAATCATCATGAGAAGAAACTCAACTCTTTGGACCATAAAAATACAACACCCAGGTATCACTTGTAGCCAAGTGCCTGATTTATACCTAGAAGGAGTTAAAGCAGCTATGGCACACCAGCCTGGAAAACACACTTATGGAAGGTCATGGTCTAGTTCTCTAAAACAGAAGGAAGACTGCTTGTGGGGAAGGCTGCCCAACAGGATCCCACCACACAAAACATTCTCTCTTCCTTGATTGCTCATAAAGGCTCATCCACTCTCCACACCCAAAGACAGCCATATGGGTATCTGACTGGTGTAGCCTGAGATGATCCAGAGGAGATTCAAGATGCAGATGCTATTCAATGCAGAACAGGTGTTTCCTGGTTATCTTTGTGGTGACATTCTTTTGCCAAGAAAAGCATTTCAAAGCATGGTCCATGACTCCTAGAAACCCTTTTCCTCTGCTTGGGGGCAGTGAGAGATGGGTCAGATCAATCCATCTGCTGGATTCTGTCTCTTTTTCATGCCTCTTAGTCAAAGGCAGATCCTGTAACTGGCCCAAGGTGACTCATGTGCAGGTGATCCCCTGCAGTCTGACCCCCACCCCGGCTGTCACATAGACAGTTCTAGGCCCAACAAGGCATTGAACCCACCAAATTGGTTCCAGTTTTTATAAAGGTAGTTTTTAATGCTGGTGAGATGATAATGAAACAGATGTGGACATTTCAACTCAGGAATAGCCAAATGGAAGAGATGTGTAGGGCAAGCTATGAGTGGGGAGGGATGTGCATGTGTGTATGTGCAGAGCTGTCATGTCTTCTCTTGGGTGCCACCTTCCCAAACCTCAAGGTATTCACCAACCTGGAAGCTCCTTCTTCCTCCTCTTATAAGGCCACCAATCCTATTGGCTTAGGGCTGCATTCTCATGACCTCCTTAAGCCTGAATTACCTCCTAAATACCCTGACTCCAAATACAGTCACACTGGGGGCTAGAGCTTCAACATATAATTTTGGAAGGACAGAATTCATGATTCAGTTCACAGCAACTATCTGTTCAATAAGCCATATTTTCCCCACTGGTTTGTGGCACCACCACAATCATACTCCAATTTCCCACATAGGCACTCTTTAGTCATTTTCTTTCATCTGTTTGCCTCTTCCTGACTTGGTTCCACTCTGTCTTTATCACTATGTCTTTGTAACATTTCTTTATATCTGGTAAAGCAAGTTTCCCTTTCTCTTCTTTTTCAAAATTGGCTTAGTGGTTCATGGAATTTTTTCATATATATATTTTAGAAGAAATTTGTGAAATTTATCAAAAATCCTTGAACAATTTCTTTCCTTCCTTCTCTTTCTTTCCTTCCTCCCTCCCTGCCTTCTCTTCCTTTCCTTCCTTCCTCCCTCCCTACCCCCTTTTTTTCTGTCTTTCCTTTCTTTCCCTCCTTCCCTCCCTCCCCTCCTTTGTCTCCCTTCCCTTCCTTCCTCCCCTCTTTTCCATCCCTCCCTTCCTCCCTCCCTCCATTGCCCAGGTTGGAGTGCAATGGCACAATCACAGCTCACTGCAGCCTCGACCTCCCAGGGCTCAACCGATTCTCCTACCTCAGCTTCCTGAGTAGCTGGGACTACAGGCACACACCACCACACCCAGATAATTTTTTGATTTTTTTTTTTTTTTTTTTTTTGAGAGATGAGATCTCATTATGTTGCCTAGGCTGGTCTTGAATTTCTGGGCTCACATGATCCTTCCACCTCAGCCTCCCAAAGTGCTTGGATTACATGTGTGAGCCACCATGCCCAGCCCTTTGAGTAATTTCAATTGAACTTGCATTAAAATTGTTTTGAGTTGAATCAGTATGTTTACATGTCATTCCATATTTAAACATGGAATAATCTGTTCTTTTTTTTTTAATATGTCCTTTAAGTTTGTTGGTAAAAGTCTGCCTTAGTTTGTTCAAATTTAGTCAGGAACTTATGGTTTCGTTTCTATTATTAATGCTATCTTGTTTATTCTGTTTTATACATAGTTATTGCTAGTATAGAGGAACACTACTGGATTTTTTTCTCATAACTTTACTGAGGTATGTGGCAGTCAGGTAGATGTGCTACTCAGATCTCTTTTAAGAGAATCTGCTGTGGAAGCATGGTTGACAGACAGCTGCTGCTGCTGCCTCTCTGTGGCTACCATCACGGTCTTGCCTATGGCTGCCAATGACTGGGTACAATAGGGATAATAACGCTGGTGCATTCTTGCAGAATGCAAGCTTTGTCTGAAGGCCCCCCATTTGCCCGGCTGAACCATTTTTAGAACATTGCTGCAGACTGAGAGTTGTCCTACCTAATGTTTCTTCTTTCCCCCTTTCCTTTCACAGATATGAGTCATGTGTTACCATGTGAAGATTCTCTCCATCTTTTTCTGCTCTGTTCTTTTTTACCCTTCACAAGAATTTCTCTCCAAATACATTTCTTGCATGTATAATCTTTGTCTCCTGATTCTTGGACGACTAGAACTGAGAGAAGGGATGATTTACATTTAGTGAAATGCACAGATCTCATTTACAGTTCCATGAGTATGACAAATGCTTACACTTGCGTGTCTCACACTACCAACTATACTTGCTGTCTTAGTTATTTCTTTCAATTGTCATTTAAAAATATGTATTTCAGCACTTTCTTAGGTAAATATATAGGTATGATCATATATCTGTTGAAATATGCCTTACCAATACATATCTTCCTTCTTTGTCACATATCTATTTGTTCTGATAATAAAATTGTTGTCTTTTTTTAAGATGCTATTTCTCTGGTGTATTTATCTCCCTTCTTGCATTTTTTATCTTTTTGTATTCTCTTGCTTAAAGTGCTTCTCTCATAGATAACATTAGATATTAATCCTCTCTGCATCTTCATCTTTTTATGCTAGTGAATTTTATACATATGACCTTCTTTTCATGTATTCTATTTACCACACTTTCTGTTGCTTTTATTTCCTCTTACTACTTGCCATTAGAAATGGTAAAATTAAACCAGGTTTTTGTTTTAGTAAGTTATGAACAACTACCCAAATAATAAAATTGAATGTATAATTTCAAGCAAGAGACATTTCGATCTGTCTAATCATTTTTAATTAATTGTCACGTACATGTTTTGTTTATTTCATTGTAATGGTTGCTGAGTTTTACAACAGTAGAATTTACCAAGTTATTTACCCTTCCATTTTTGGTCACATCCTCTTTGTTTTCTTCTTCTTGCTAGAGCACTTCCTTGAAGATTTTCAAAGAGGATGTTTCTATGGCAAACATGAATTATTAACATTAAATATTACTATTAATAATCACATTTAAATGATAGTTCAGCTAGATTTAGAATTTTAGGTCCTAAGTTCTTTTACTTTAATACTGAAAATATTACTCTGTGGTTTCCTTGTAGATGTCACTGTTGAGAAACCCGATGTTGGTGATTCTTGTTCCTTTTCAGGCAATTTTTTTTTTTTGTATCTTGAAGTGTTTAGAATTTTCTCAATGTCTCTGATGTGCTTAAATGATATGAACATGTATCTAGGTATGTTTTTTTCTTATGTTCCTTATCTTGTTAGGAGTACTTGTACTTTGAGGTCTTAAAACTCTGAGAAATTCTGTTACTCTTTCTTTAAATATTCTACTCTTGTTATTTTTTTTTCTTCTGAGACTTCTCTTAATTGAATGTTGGTGCTTCTATTTTCCATGTCTCTTTTCTTTTTTATATTACAACTATAAAACCCGTCATGAAGCTATCTGGAACTAATACTCCACTTTGATTTCTTATATATGTATTCTGCTATTCAATCTACTAATCAATAGTCAATCTATTGAGTTTTTGTTTCAATTTTTATACTCAGAAATTCTTCTTGGGGCTTCATTGTGCCCCTTTGGCTTCATAGTATCCTTTCTTATGTGTTTAATATGCTTTGTTGTTCTGTCTGGTCTGCTAAGATTGCTTTATCTAAGATTAGATTTTTCCATTAGTTGCTTTTCTCTTATACCAGCAGCTAATTTTACCCAGGGGTCTATTTAATTTTTTTTTTCCTAGGAGTTCATACTCAGAGCTGTCACACTGCAATACAGTGGCCCTATACCTATTCTTCTAAAATAGAGATTCTCAACCTGGGGTGAATTTGCCCCAACAGAAGAAATGTTTGGTTTTCATCACCTGGGGTGGAGGGAGGAGGAGTGTTACTACTGGCTGTAGTATGTAGAAGCCAGGGATGCACTTAAAAATCCTATAATGTACAGGAAGTCCTCCCACAACAAAAACTTATTTGGCCAAAATTTCAGTAGTGCTAAGGTTGAGAAATTCTGTCCAAGAAGTGCTAGATGCCTAAGCCGGCGAGAAAGGCTAAAGCATAAGCCCTAACTTCTATCTTTCTTGATAAGTTTGGCATTGAGGGAGCAGAGAGAGAGCGAGCGAGAGAGAGCTCAAGATGTTACAGTTTGGACTTCCATCTGGGCCCCCTTGTTTTCAAGATTTGTCTGTGAAGGAGGAGTCACTATAAAGCAGGGTGGAGTGAGCAAGGAATGCTAAGGGGCTGACCACTTTACTTGTACCCACTGTTAACCGATTCTTACCACCCAGCTTGGCTACAGTGCCTACTCTGATGTTATCTTGGCAACTCTGGCAGTCCTAGACTGGTTGCTTTTTCTGCTTCACTGTGGCATTGAGGTGGACACATGTCCACTTAGGACAATGTTAAAGAGAAAATGGTGCGTCTAAAAGTCTCTTTGAAACATAATCTTCCTGCCACCATCGGTGGGACTCAGCCATGCTGGGCTCTGGACTTCTATTTCTCCCTTACATCAGGACCTAAATACCTACTGTATACCATAGATTTTTAAATGTGTTTATGTTAGTTTTATAAACATAGTTTCAGGCTTTTGTGGAATTTTTGAGGAGGGATTTGGAGGAAAAAATTAGTGAGGCTAAGCTAATCTATTATTTTGTCAGTAACTGGAACTCCCAAATTATTTGAGTTTTAAAACTGTATAGCTATGTCTGTCTGATAAAACAAAAATTAACTTAAAAATAAATAAAAGGAAAAGCAAACTGAAGAAACCAAGGGGATGTGCAAAATTTACCATCTGAGTGGTACCAAATGAGGAGTCTACATTAGTTAGAATTGGTTCAGCTGGAATAAAAGATTCAGAATAACAGTGGCTTATTCAGGATATGAGTTTTATTTTTTAATATAAATGTGTGAAGCAGAGATACTTCAACTTATTTTCTCTTGCATGATCTCCATTTCCAAGATTGCTGAATGAAAGAGAACATTTATTTTAGAATCAGCTTATCAAGTACCATGAACACCTCATTAGAATCGTTGTTGGATTTTGTTAAGTCTATAGATCATTTTGGGGAGAATCGTCATGTTTATGTTACTATCTTTCTATCCATCAACATAACAAGTCTCTCTATTTAAATATTTTCTCTTAGTTGATGTCAAAGAATAAGGCTGAAAGAAGTCAGTATCCTCTAAAGAATAAAAGGAAAGAGGAGAACCTTGACCTACCAGCTATTAGGGCTGACTGTGAAGCTCCAGTAGTTGATAAATTTGTCTCTATAAGAACTGTTCAATAAAATACATTGGAAAGAAAGTGAAAATGCAAGTTATTAGCTATCTGCTTTAATGATTGCTACATCAACTCTTTTTGATTAATATTTCCATGGTATATATTTTTCTTACCATTTGATATGGTTTGACTGTGTCCCCACCCAAATCTCATCTTGAATTTTAACTTCCACAATTCCCACATGTTGTGAGAAGGCGATTGAATTATGGGGATGGGTCTTTCCTGTGCTGTTCTCATGCCAGTAAATGAGTCTCACAAGGTCTGATGGTTTTAAAAATGGGAGTTTCCCTGTACAAACTCTCTTCTCTTCTCTCATCTACCACCATGTGAGATGTGCCTTTCACCTACCCCCAATTGTGATGCCTCTCCAGCCACGTGGAACTGTAAGTCCAATAAACCTCTTTTTTTTTTTTTTTTTTGGTAAATTGCCCAGTCTCAGGTGTGTCTTTATCAGCAGCCTGAAAACGAACTAATACATCATTCGTTTTTCAATCTTTATATGTGATTTACTTTTAGATATAGCTTTTGTTCTCAATGTGTAGCTGGATTTTAAAAATCCAATTTGGGCCAGGCACAGTGGCTTACACCTGTAATCCTAGCATTTTGGGAGGCTGAGGTGGGAGGATTACTTGAGGCCAGGAGTTCAAGACCAGCCTGGGCAACATAGTGAGGCCCAGTTCTACAAAAATTTTAAAAATTAGCTGTGTGTGTGGTGTGCACTTGTAGTCCCAGCTACACTTGAGCCCAGGAGGTTGAGGCTGCAGTGAGCCATGATTGTGCCACTGCACTCTAGCCTGGGCAACACAGTGAGATCCTGTCTCAAAAATCAACAAATAAAAGTCCAATCTGATAGCTGCTTTTTTATACCAGGTAAGGTAACTTATTTCATGGTTTGAATGGTGGTGCCTAAAAAGGTGTGTCCACTTCCTTACCCCCAAAATCTGTGAATGTGACCTTATTTGGACAAAGAGTAGATGTAATCAAGTTAAAGATCTTGAGATAAGATCATCTTGGACTATTCAGATGGGCACTAAATCCAATGACAAATGTCCTTCTAAGAGATAACCAAAAGAGAGAGAGAACAGAATGGCATGTGAAAGAGGCAGAGATTGGAGTTACTCAGTTACATGCTGTATTAATCCATTCTCACACTGCTATAAAGAACTACCTGAGACTGGGTAATTTATGAAAAAAAGAGGTTTAACTGATGCACAGTTCTGCAGGCTGTATAGGAAGCATGCTTGGGGAGGCCTCAGGACACTTATAAAAATAATCACGCTAGGAGGTAAAGGGGAGGCAAGCACATCTTCACATGGCCAGCAGGAGAGAGAGAACAAGCAAAGGGAGAGGTGCTACACACTTTTAAACAATCAGATCTCGTGAGAACTCTATCAGGAGAAAGCACTAAGGGGATGGTGCTAAACTATTAGAAACCAACCCCATGATCCAATCACCTCCCACCAGGCCCCACCGCCAACAATGGGAATTACAATTCAACATGAGATTTGGGTGGGGACACAGTGCCAAACCGTATCACATGCCAAAGAATGCCTGAAGCCACCAGAAACTGGAAGAGACAAGGAAGGATCTTCCCCTAGAATCCTGAGGGAATACTTCCCTGCTGACATCTTGATTTTGGACTTCTGCCTTCCAGAATTGTGAGAGAATGAGCTTTGGTTATTTAAGCC
>NW_012101554.1:2790426-2790964 GCF_000951045.1 Mandrillus leucophaeus | reverse complement strand
CAAAGAGAATAAAATACCTAGGAATCCAACTTACAAGGGATGTGAAGGACCTCTTCAAGGAGAACTACAAACCACTGCTCAATGAAATAAAAGGACGCAAACAAATGGAAGAACATTTCATGCTCATGGACAGGAAGAATCAATATCATGAAAATGGCCATACTGTCTAAGGTAGTTTATAGATTCAATGCCATCACCATCAAGCTACCAATGACTTTCTTCACAGAATTGGAAAAAACTACTTTGAAGTTCATATGGAACCAAAAAAGAGCCCACATTGCCAAGACAGTCCTAAGCAAAAAGAACAAAGCTGGAGGCATCACGCTACCTGACTTCAAACTACTACAAGGCTACAGTAACCGAAACAGCATGGTACTGGTACCAAAACAGAGATATAGACCAATGGAACAGAACAGAATCCTGAGAAATAATACCACACATCTACAAGCATCTGATCTTTGACAAACCTGACAAAAACAAGAAGCGGGGAAAGGATTCCCTATTTAATAAATGGTGCTGGGAAAATTGGCTAGCCATA
>NW_012101554.1:2780867-2786379 GCF_000951045.1 Mandrillus leucophaeus | reverse complement strand
AGGAAATTAATATAATCTATAACATAATCTATAAATATAATCTATTATTGTTTATATTTATTGGTATAAATAGCATATTTAGGCTTTTAACAACTTTTAACACCTATTTTTGTGTTTTGCTTACCATCCTTTTTATTTGCTGCTTTACTTTCTTCCCTGATTTCTGTTGGATTGAAAATGTTTTCTATATTTTTTCACCCTCCTCTGTGCTGATTGTCTTTCTATTCTTCTAGTGGTTTCCCATGAAGTTTTAGCTATATATTCAATTAATCTTCTTATAAAAAGACTAAAGTCACAAATGAAACAAGCTTAACACACTTTAACTGCCCATTGACTGTAACTCTCACTTAATGTTGGTTTATGGATTTTACCTTTTTTGGGGGGGCAGGGGAGGGGAGTCTCACTCTGTCACCCAGGTCAGAGTGTGTGGCATAATCTAGGCTCACTGCAACCTCTGCCTCCTGGGTTCAAGTGATTCTCCTGCCTCAGCCTTCCAAGTAGCTGGGATTACAGGCGTGAGCCAGCACGCTTGGCTAGTTTTTGTATTTTTAGTAGAGACAGAGTTTCACTATGTTGGCCAGGCTGGTCTTGAACTCCTGACCTCAAGTGATCCACCCACCTCGACCTCTCAAAGTGCTGGGATTACAGGCGTGAGCCACCGCGCCTGGCTGACACTGAGATTTCTTAATTTGCTTTGGAATTTTGTCTAGCCTCATTTTGAGAACAAGAATCTCCCTCTACCAAACCCCCTTTTCCTCCTCCCTCTCTGTCCCTCTCTTTTTCTCTCTGTTCACTCTCCTACCAGGCAGCCTATTGGCACAGTTCCACTCAGTCCACTCCATCCTGAACCAGGTTTTATTTGGCAATGTAAGGTTCCTGCCCCATGGTGATATTGAAGAAATGGCAAATATGCTACCAAGCTGTCAGAGGACAGTTTAATTTAATTCCTGGTCATAAACTGTGCTATGTTTTTTTCCTCCCTAACACCACAGTTCATACAAGCCTTGCTCCAGGCAACAATAATTTTTAAGCCTTCTTTCACAGGTAGAAGAACCCTGGGTGCTGCCTCTGGTTTCTGGTGACAACGTTGGCTGCATAGGACAGCGTTTAGACCCAGTTACCCTGCAGAGGACAAACTCCCACCTACAATGGCTAGCTGGGCCTAGTTTGCCTGTTTCATTACCTGGGATTGTTACTCTGTGTTACTGTCCTATTTGCCAGTGCATGGATCTGTTTAATTTGTTTTTGAGCCTGGATATCTTGTTTAATTTTCTGTTTGTATATTTTATCCATTATTGCTATCTCTTTGGGTACCTCAATACAGGGACTTACAAAGCTGTATTATTTAATGTTTCAGAAAAAAATGTTAAAGTACTAGAGTTCCTAAAATTTTGGTTGAATTCCTGCTGGTAAACCATGTGGGATGTTTTTGTGGAAGACACCTGGCTAAATCCTCAAAACTTCATTTTGTCTATGTAATTGATCTGTTGAGATTTTTTTCTCTAAGCTGAATACTAGACAATATTTCTTCTTTTCCTGAAAAATCATCTTATTCCATTTGAAGTTTCATTGTATTGTTAGCTGACACATAATAATTGTACATATTTAGGGGGTACAGTGTGATGTTTTGATACATGCATACAATGTGCAATTAGGCTAATTTACATATCAATCACGTCAAACATGTATCATTTCTTTGTGGTAAGAGCATTCAAAATCCTGTCTTCTAGCTATTTTGAAATATACTACGTATTATCTTTAACTATAGTCACCTAACTGTGCAATAGAAGACTAGAACTTATTCCTCCTATCTAACTATAACTTTGTATCTGTTGACTAACCTCATCCTATCCCTCCAACCCCCCTACCTTTCCCAGCCTCTGGTAACCACTATTGTTCTAATTCTATGAGATTAATTTTTTTTTTTAGATTCCACATATGAGTAGATCATTCAATATTTGTCTTTCTGTGCCTGGCTTACTTCACTTAACATAATGTCCTCCAGGTTCATCTGTGCTGCCAAAAATGACAGGAATTCATTCTTTTTCATGGGTGAATAGTATTCCATTGTACAAATACACTACATTTTCTTCATTCATTCATTGATAGACACTTAGGTTGATGCCATATATTGGCTATTGTGAATAGTGTGCAACAATAAACATGGGAGTGCAGATATCTTTTAGATTTATTGATTTCATTTCCTTTGGATACATACCCAGTGATAGGATTGCTGGATCGTATGGTAGTTCTATTTTTAATTTTTTGAGCAACCTCCGTACTGTTTTTCATAATGGCTGTGCTAATTTATGTTCCCACTAACAGGGTGTGAGGGTTCCCTTTTCTCCTCATCCATACCAACACTTACCTTTTATCTTTTTGGTAATAGCCATTCTAACAAGTATAAGGTGGAGAGATTGTTCCAAGATGGCCAAATAGGAACAGCTCCAGTCTACAGCTCCCAGTGTGAGCGACACAGAAGACGGGTGATTTCTGCATTTCCAACTGAGGTACTGGGTTCATCTCACTGGAACTGGTGGACAGTGGGTGCAGCCAATGGAGTATGAGCCGAAGTAGGGTAGGGCATCACCTCACCTGGGAAGTGCCAGGGGTCGGGAAACTCCCTTTCCTAGCCAAGGGAAGCCCTGACAGACCGTACCTGGAAAATTGGGACACTCCCACCCTAATACTGCGCTTTTACAATGGTCTTAGGAAACGGCACACTAGGACATTATATTCCACGCCTGGATCAGTGGGTCCCACGCACACAGAACCTTGCTCACTTCTAGCACAGCAGTCTGAGATTGAACTGCGAGGCGGCAGTGAGGCTGGGGAGGGGCATCCGCCATTGCAGAGGCTTTACTAGGTAAACAAAGCGGCAGGGAAACTCTAACTGGGTGGAACCCACCACAGCTCAACAGCAGAGGCCTGCCTGCCTCTGTAGACTCCACCTCTGGGGGCAGGGCATAGCTGAACAAAAGGCAGCAGAAACATCTGCAGACTTAAATGTCCCTGTCTGACAGCTTTGAAGAGAGGAGTGGTTTTCCCAGCATGGAGTTTGAGATCTGAGAATGAACAGACTGCCTCCTCAAGTGGGTCCTTGGCCCCAAATAGCCTAACTGGGAGACACCTCCCAGTAGGGGCCAACTGCCACTTCATACACCTGGGTGCCCCTCTGAGATGAAGCTTCTAGAGGAAGGATCAAGGCAGCAACATTTGCTCTTCTGCAGCCTCTACTGGTGATACCCATGCAAACAGGGTCTGGAGTGGACCTCCAGCCAACTCCAACAGACCTGCAGCTGAGGGTACTGACTGTTAGAAGGAAAACTAACAAACAGAAAGGAATAGCATCAACATCAACAAAAAGGACATCCACACCAAAACCCCAGCTGTAGGTCACCATCATCAAAGACCAAAAGTAGATAAAACCACAAAGATGGGGATAAACCAGGACAGAAAACCTGAAAATTCTAAAAACCAGAACACCTCTTCTCCTCCAAAGGATCGCAGCTCCTTGCCAGCTACAGAACGAAGTTGGGTGGAGAATGACTTTGACAAGTTGACAGAAGTAGGCTTCAGAAGGTCGGTAATAACAAACTTCTCTAAGCTAAAGGAGGATGTTCGAACCCATCACAAGGAAGCTAAAAATCTTGAAAAAAGATTAGAAGAATGGCAACTAGAATAAACAGCATAGAGAAGACCTTAAACGACCTGATGGAGCTGAAAACCATGGCATGAGAACTACGTGACTCACGCACAAGCTTCAGTACCTGATTTGATCAAGTAGAAGAAACAATATCAGTTACTGAAGTTCAAATGAATGAAATGAAGTGAGAAGTTTAGAGAAAAAAGAGTAGAAAGAAATGAACAAAGCCTCAAGAAACATGGAACTATGTGAAAACACCAAATGTATGTTTGATTGGTGTACCTGAAAGTGACGGGGAGAATGGAACCAAGCTGGAAAACACTCTTCAGGATATTATCCAGGAGAACTTCCCCAAGCTACCCAAGGTAGGCCAACATTCAAATTCAGGAAATACAGAGAATGCCACAAAGATACTCCTCGAGAAGAGAAACCCCAAGACACATAATTGTCAGATTCACCAAAGTTGAAATGAAGGAAAAAATGTTAAGGACAGCCAGAGAGAAAGATTGGGTTACCCACAAAGGGAAGTCCATCAGACTAACAGTGGATCTCTTGGCAGAAACTCTACAAGCCAGAAGAGAGTGGGTACCAATATTCAACGTTCTTAAAGAAAATAATTTTCAACCCAGAATTTCATATCCAACCAAAGTAAGCTTCATAAGTGAAGGAGAAATAAAATCCTTTACAGACAAGCTGAGATTTTGTCACCACCAGGCCTGCCTTACAAGAGCTCCTGAAGGAAGCACTGAACATGGAAAGGAACAACCAGTACCAGCCACTGTAAAAACATGCTAAATTGTAAAGACTATCAATGGTAGCAAGAAACTGCATCAACAAGCAAAATAACCAGCTAACATCATAACGACAGGATAAAATTCACACATAACAATATTAACCTTAAATGTAAATGGGCTAAGTGCCCCAATTAAAAGACACAGACCGGCAAATTGGATAAAGAGTCAAGACCCATCAGTGTGCTGTATTCAGGCGATCCATCGCATGTGCAGAGACACACATAGGCTCAAAATAAAGGGATGAAGGAATATCTACCAAGCAGATGGAAAGCAAAAAAAAAAAAAAAAAAGCCAAAAATCAAAAAAAAAACCAGGGGTTGCAATCCGAGTCTCTGATAAAACAGATTTTAAACCAACAAAGATCAAAAGAGACAAAGAAGGTCATTACATGATGGTAAAGGCATCAATTCAACAAGAAGAGCTAACTATCCTTAATATATATGCACCCAATACAGGAGCACCTGGATTCATAAAGCAAGTTCTTAGAGACCTACAAAGAGACTTAGACTCCCATACAATAATAATGGGAGACTTCAACACCCCACTGTCAACATTAGACAGATCAATGAGACAGAAAGTTAACAAGGATATCCAGGCCTTGAACTCAGCTCTGGACCAAGCGGACCTAATACACATCTACAGAACTCTCCACCCCAAATCAACAGAATATACATTCTTCTCAGCACCATATCGTACTTATTCCAAAATTGACCACATAGTTGGAAGCAAAGCACTCCTCAGCGAATGTAAAAGAACAGAAATCACAGCAAACTCTCTCTCAGATCACAGGGTAATCAAATTAGAACTCAGGATTAAGAAACTCACTCAAAACCACACAACTACATGGAAACAAGACAACCTGCTCCTGAATGACTATTGGGTAAATAACGAAATGAAGGCAGAAATAAAGATGTTCTTTGAAACCAATGAGAACAAAGACACAACATACCAGAATCTCTGGGACACATTTAAAGCAGTGTGTAGAGGTAAATTTATAGCACTAAATGCCCACAAGAGAAAGCAGGAAAGATCTAAAATCAACACCCTAACATCACAATTAAAAGAACTAGAG
>NW_012101554.1:2774006-2778152 GCF_000951045.1 Mandrillus leucophaeus | reverse complement strand
TCATAGGTGGGAATTGAACAATGAGAACACATGGACACGGGGTGGGGAACATCACACACCGGGGCCTGTCGTGGGGTGGGGGAAGGGGGGAGGGATAGCATTAGGAGAAATACCTAATGTAAATGATGAGTTAATGGGTGCAGCACACCAACATGGCACATGTATACATATGTAACAAACTTTCACGTTGTGCACATGTACCCTAGAACTTGAAGTATTTTTAAAAAAAGAAAAAAAAAAAAAAACAAGTGTAAAGTGACATCTTGAATTTCTCTGATGATTCATGATGTTTAGCACCTTTCCATATACCTGTTGGCATTTGTATATGTTCTTTGGAAAAATGTCTATTCAGGTCTTTTTCTTTTCCTTTTTTTTCTTTTTTTGAGAAGGAGTCTCATTCTGTTGCCAGGGCTGGAATGTAGTGGCGCGATCTCAGCTCAGTGCAGCCTCTGCCTCCCAGGTTCAAGCGATTCTCCTGAGTAGCTGGGACTACAGGTGCACGCTACCACGCCCAGCTAATTTTTTTGTATTTTAGTAGAGACACGGTTTCACCATGTTTGCCAGGATGGTCTTGATCTCTTGACCTTGTGATTCGCCCACCTCAGCCTCCCACAGTGCTGGGATTACAGGCATGAGCCACCACGCCTGGCCCCTTTTGCCAGTTTTTAAATCAGAATGGTGTGGGTTTTTTGGGGGCGTTTTGAGTTGTTCGCATTTCTAACATATTCTGGATATTAGTCCCTTGTCAGATGCATAGTTTGCAAATATTTTTCTCCCTTTCTGTAGATTATCTCTTCACTTTGTTGATGGTTTCCTTTGATGTGAAGGAACTTTTTAGTTTGATGTAATTCCATTTGTCTATATTTGCTTTTGTTACCTGTGCATTTGGGGTCTTATAAAAAAGTATTTCCCCTTACCAATGTCATGAAACATTTACTCTATGTTTTCTTCTAATAGTTTTATAGTTTGCCATCTTACATTTAAGTCTTTAATCCCTTT
Organism: Mandrillus leucophaeus; assembly: GCF_000951045.1. NCBI lineage: Eukaryota > Metazoa > Chordata > Mammalia > Primates > Cercopithecidae > Mandrillus > Mandrillus leucophaeus. The sequence goes on along the minus strand of NW_012101554.1, from coordinate 2,777,153 downwards.
TGAGTTGATTTTGGTAGGTGGTGAGAAATAGGAGTCTAGTTTCATTCTTCTGCATACAGCTATCCAGTTTTCCCAGCATCATTTACTGAAGAGACTGTCTCCTCCCCAGTATTTGTTCTCAGTGTCTTTGTCAGAAATCATTTGGTTATAAATCTATGGATTTATTTCTGGGTTCTCTCTTCAATTCTGTTGGTCTATGTGTCTGTTTTTATGCCAGTTCCATGATCTTTTGGTTACTATTGCTTTGTAGTATATTTTGAAGTCAAGTGGTGTGATGCCTCTAGCTTTGCTTTTTTTGCTCAAGATTGCTTTGACTATTTGAGGTCATTCATACAAATATTAGGGTGTCTTGATATTTCTGTGAAGAATGTCATCAGTATTTTGATAGGGACTGCATGGAATCAGTAGATCTGACTTTGTATACCTGAATACGATGAATACCATGACATTTTCTGAATACTATGGACATTTTCACAATAGTAATTAATTCCAGTCAACAAACATGGGATAGCTTTCCATTTATTCGTATTCTCTTCAAACTTTTTAAATCAATGCTTTATAGTTTTCGTTGTAGAGCTCTTTCACCTCGTTGGTTAAATTTATTCTGGGAGTTTTTTTAGCTATGATAAATGGAGTTGCCTTTTAAATTTATTTTACAGATAGTTTGCTACTGGTATATAAAAATGCCACAGGTTTTTGTATTGATTTTATACCCTGTAGCTTTACTGAATTTGTTTATTAGTTCTAAGATTTTTGGTGATGTCTGTAGAGTTTTCTATAAGATTATGTTATCTACAAACGAAGTCATTGACTTCCTCCTTTTCAATTTGGATATTCTGTAATTCTTTCTCTTACCTAATCGCCTGAAGACTTTTGGTACTATGTTAAATAGAAGTGGTGAAAGTGGGCATCCTTGTCTTGTTCCAGATTTTAGAGAAAAAACTTTTTTTTTTTTTGCGTCACTTAAAACATGAATAAATAATATTCATACAATTATTTTAGTTTACCCTCAGATTTTTTATCATCTCTATGACTTTATTTTTATGCTTTTTCATTTTCTTGATTAGGTTATTTTTATCTAGAAAACCTCTCTTATTTTTTAGACCAATTTAACCTTTTAGTACATTAAATTCTGTCTTTACATTAGTTTTTCTTTCTGTTCATGTTTACTATCTTAATTTATTTTAATCCTTAATTATTAATATTAATGTCTTTGGCTATGAATTTTTCTCTATACAACTTTGGTCCTATCTCATAAGTTCAAGGAAATATTTTTATTATTGTCATTTTCTAAATTTTCTGGCTTTTTGTTTTGATTTCCTCTTTGGTTGAATAGTTGTGGTGGTTTTTTGTTTTCTGTTTTCTAGTTTTATCATTTGACTTTTAGTTTTCCTGCATTGTGATTGGATGCTGTTGTGTTTTGTATGGCTCCTGAGAAGATACTGACTATCTGCTTTGGTTGTGTAGAGTTCAATACATTAAACTTTCCTAAAGTATTTTATTTAGGCCTTCAATGAGCATATTTATTATTTTAAAATTATATCTGTATAGACTGAGAGATAGTAACTATCCTCCTTCTATTTTCTTTTTTTTCTTTTTTGAGATGGAGTTTCCCTCTTGTTGCCCAGGCTGGAGTGCAGTGGTGCAGTCTTGGCTCGCTGCAACCTCCACCTCCCTAGTTCAAGCGGTTTTCCTGCCTCAACCTCCCAAGTAGCTGGGATTACAGGTGCACACCACCATGCCTGGCTAATTTTTTGTATTTTTAGTAGAGATGAGGTTTCATCATGTTGGCCAGGCTGGTGTCGAACTCCTGACCTCAGGTGATCCGCCCGCCTCAGCCTCCCAAAGTGCTGGGATTACAGGCATGAGCCACTGCACCCGGCCCCTACTTCTATTTCTGCCTCTTTTATTTCCTTGTATTTTTGTTTTATGAATTTAGATGATATTTGGTATATGAATAAGTACAAATGCAAGGTCTATTTCAGTTTACTTATTATTATAAATTGCCTTTACTCATCCCATATGATGTGTTTTGCTCTAAGTTTTATTGAGTGATAATTTTTGCTTTCTTTATATTTCCCTGAATTTTGCCCTATACCTCCATGATATGGTTTGGATGCCTATCCCCTCCAAATCTCATGTTGAAATACAATCACCAGTGTTGGAGGTGGGGTCTGGTGGGAGGTGTCTGGGTCATGCAGGCAGATCCCTCATGAATTGCTCAGTGCCATCTCCTTGGTTATAAATGAGTTCTTGCTCTGGTAATTCACACAAGATCTTGTATTAAAAGAACGTGTCACCTCCCATCTATTTCTGTCTTGCTCCCACTCTTGCCATGTGATATAACTGCCCTCACTTTGCCTTCTACCATGTAAGCTTCCTGAGGCCCTCAGCAGAAGCTGAGAAGATACTGATGCCATGCTTGTACAGACTGCAGAACCATGAGACAATTAAACCTCTCTTCTTTATAAATTACCCAGTCTCAGGTATCCGTTTATCATAATGCAAGAATGGCCTAATACAGAAAATTGGTACTGAGAGTGGGGTGTTACTATAAAGATACCTGACATTGTGGAAGCAGCTTTGGAACTGGGTAACAGGCAGAGGTTGGTAGAGTTCTGAGGGCTCAGAAGAAGACAGGAAGATGAGGGAAATTTTAGAACTTCTTAGAGACTGGTTAAATGGTTGTGACCAAAATGCTGATAGAAATATTGACAATGAAGGGCAGGCTGATGAAGTCTCAGATGAGAAAGTTATTGGTAACTGCAGCAAAGGTCACCCTTGTTATGCCTTGACAAAGAGTTTGGCTGTATTATGTTTGGGTCCTAGGGATCTGTGGAAGTTTGAACTTAGAAGTGATGACCTAGGATATCTGGCAGAAGAAATTTCTAAGCAACAAAGTGTTCAAGATGTGACCTGGCTGCTTCTGACAGCCCATAATCAGACATGGGAGTGAAGAAATGACTTAAAGTTGGAACTTATTTGTTTTTTTGAGACAGAGTCTTGTTCTGTCACCCAGGCTGGAGTGCAGTGGTATGATATCAGCTTACTGCAACCTCCACCACCTGGGTTCAAGCAATTCTCAAGCCTCACCATCCTGAGTAGCTGGGATTACAGGTGTATACCACCATGCATGGCTTTTTTTTT
>NW_012101554.1:2772225-2772900 GCF_000951045.1 Mandrillus leucophaeus | reverse complement strand
AAGAAATGGATAAATTCCTGGACACATACACCCTCCCAAGACTAAACCAGGAAGAAGCTGAATCCCTGAATAGACCAATAACAGGCTCTGAAATAGAGGCAATAATAGCCTACCAACCAAAAAAAGTCCAGGACAAGACGGATTCACAGCTGAATTCTACCAGAGATACAAAGAGGAGCTGGTACCATTCCTTCTAAAACGATTCCAATCAATAGAAAAAAGAGGGAATCCTCCCTAACTCATTTTATGAAGCCAGAATCATCCTGATACCAAAGCCTGGCAGAGACTCAAAAAAAGAGAATTTCAGACCAATATCCCTGATGAACATCGATGTAAAAATCCTCAATAAAATACTGGCAAACCGAATCCAGTAGCACAACAAAAAAGCTCATCCACCACAATCAAGTTGGCTTCATCCCTGGGATGCAAGGCTTGTTAAACATATGCAAATCAATAAACATAATCCATCATATAAACAGAACCAAAGACAAAAACCACATAATTATCTCAATAGATGCAGAAAAGGCCTTTGACAAAAATTCAACAGCCCTTCATGCTAAAACACTCAATAAACTAGGTGTTGATGGGACGTATCTCAAAATAATAAGAGCTATTTATGACAAACCCACAGCCAATATCATACTGAATGGGCAAAAACTGGAAGCATTCCTTTTG
>NW_012101554.1:2759892-2768800 GCF_000951045.1 Mandrillus leucophaeus | reverse complement strand
TTTTTTTTTAAGTAGGGATGGGATTTTGCCATGTTGGCCAGGTTGGTCTCAAACTCCTGACCTCAAGTGATCCACCTGCCTCAGCCTCCCACAGTGCTGGGATAACAAGCATTAGCCACTGTGCCTGGCCCTGGAACTTATATTTAAAAGACAAGCAGAGCATAAGAGTTTAGAAAATTTGCAACCTGGCACTGTGGTAGAGTGAGTCCAAGCAGAATGGTTTCATGTGCCAGGCCTAGGGCCCCACTGCTCCAGGTCTAGCCTCAGCTTAAAGGTGCCCAGATACAGCTTGGGCCACTGCTCAAGAGGGTACAAGCCATAAGCCCTGATGGCTTCCACATGATGTTAAGCTTGCAGGCACACAGAATGCAAGCATGAACAAGGCTTGGTAGCTCCCACCTAGATTTCAGAGGATGTATGGAAAAGCTTGGGCTCCCATGCAAAAATCTGCCACAGGGGCAGAGCCACCACTAGGTCAGTGCCAAGGGGAAATGTGGGCTGGAACCCCCACAGAGTATCCCCACCAGGCCACTGTGGCAAGTGGGCTGCTGTCCTTCAGACCCAAGAATGGTAGAGCCACTAGCATCTTGCAACCTCAGCCTGGAAAAGCCATAGGCACTTAACTCCATCCTATGACAGCAGACCTGGGGGCCACACCCTGCAAAGCCACAGGGGAAGACATGCCCAAGGCCTTAGGAGCCTACTGCTTGCACCAGTTTGCCTTGGATGTGGGACATGGAGTCAAAGGAGATTTTGGAGCCTTCAGATTTAATGGCTGTTTTGCTGGGTTTCAGACTTGTTTGGGGCCTGAAACTCCTTTCTTTTGGCTGATTTCTCCCTTTTGGCATAGGAATATTTACTCAATATTTACTGTATCACCAGTGTATATTGGAAGCAAATAACTTGGTTTTGATTTTACAGGCTCATAGGTGGAAGAAATATGCCTTGAGTCTCAGATAAGGCTTTGGACTTTGGGCTTACTTGGGACTTTTGGATTTATGCTGGAATGAGTTAACACTTTGGGGGACTACTAGGGAGGCATGATTGCATTTTGCAATGTTAGAAGAACATGAGATTTAGGAGGCCAAGAGTGGAATGGTGTGCTTTGGATGTTTGCCCTCCAAATCTCATGTTGAAATGGAATCCCCAGTGTTGGAGGTGGGGTCTGGGGAGAGGAATTTGGATCATGGGGCAGATCCCTCATTAATGGCTTAGTGCCATTCCCTTGGTGATGAGTGAGTTTTTGCTCTCATACTTCACATGAGATCTGGTTGTTTAGAAGAGCATGGCACCTTCACATCCCGCAATCTAACCCCTGCTTTTATCATGGGATGTACCTGCTCCTGCTTTGCCTTCTGCCATGATTGTAAGCTTCCTGAGGCTCAGAAGTTGAACAGATATTGGTGCCATGCTTGCACAGTCTGTAGAACTGTGAGCCAATTAAACCTCTCTTCTTTATAAATTACCCAGTCTCAGGTATTCCTATATGGTAATACAAAAACAGCCTAATACATTATATTTCAAACTTCCTAGGTTATCATGGTTTTTTGTGTCGGCTCGCTAGTGCAAATGGCTAAGATTTTCTTTGTGGTATAGTCTGAATATTTTCTATTTAAAAAGTTTATCCAGTGAAATCTATGGATACAACAGGTATATTTGGTGTTCATTTTTTAAATTATATTTTATGCTATACTATGTATTTTTATTCACTTAAAAAATCTTATGTTGACATGATTTGACTGCGTCCCCATCTAAATCTTATCTTGAGTTGTAATCCTTGTGATCCCCACATGTCAAAGGAGGAATCTGGTGGGAGGTGATTGGATCATGGGGGCAGTTTCCTCCTTGCTGTTCTTGTGATAGCGAGTGAGTTAGCACGAGATCTGATGGTTTTTATAAGGGGTTCTTCCCCCTTCACTACACACACTCTTCTCTTGCCTGCTACCATGTAAGATATCCCTCTTCCCCTTCCGCCGTGATTGTAAGGTTCCATAGGCCTACCCAGCTATGCGGAACTGTGAGTCAGTTAAACCTCTTTTCTTTATATATTACCCAGTCTCAGGTATGTCTTTACAGCAGTGTGAAAACTGACTAACACATATGTGATTTGTGTTATCTGTATTTCATTCATTCTGTGAATGCATTTTTCTGATGATTGGGAAGATTTTGGGGGTTATTTTGTTATTTTAGTTGTTTATTCTTTTAAAAGTTATTGTAGTGATTTAATTTTATAAAATTAATTATTGTTCTCTTTAAATAGCAATTAATGGCTTTTGACTATATGCAATACAAATTTAGTATGTGTTCACCTCCTCCTACCTCTTTGTCTCTTCCTTCTATCACCAACATTTAATTTTATAAAGATTTTTAGCTCTTCTAGTATTTCTCTTCATACCTTTAAATATCCTTTATATGACTTTATACAGCTTTGTACCCTCAAATGTCCTTTTACATCTAGTATTTGACTTACAAGTTTAAAAGCTCCTTTGAACTCACATTATAGAAGATAATTAGTACACTTAAATTACTTTGTCTTATTTTCCTTTCTGCAACTCCAGATATTTGTTAGTTGCATTATTTCCAAATTGTCATAATTTATAATAGTTACATAATTCTAATTATATAATCTACATAAATTTTAATTTTTAATTGTATTAGGTATGACCCTACATAAAAAAATTCAGTCCTTATCCTGAGTGTTTTTTCCTGTGGTTTGTCTAGTCATCTTATATTAATAGCTAGAATTTCCCACATTTTCTTTAATAAGGGCTCATGGGCATAATATTGTTTAAAGGTTCAAAAATACCTTTTTTTTTTTTTTGCTTTTATATGAGAGAGAAAAAATAGCTGGATATAAATCTTTCATTTATCTGAAAACTTCATAGATGTTGCTCAACTTCTTCCAGTGTCAATGTTGTAGTGAAGTCTGAAGCCAGTCTTAATTTTTTTTCCCATCATAGGTGATTTGATTTTTTACAAAAAGTCCAAAATAGTCTTCATTTCTCTTTGATACCCAGTAAATTTTCTAATTGCAGCGTTGATTTTCTATATCAAATGTTCCTGGGATATGGTGAGCCTATCAAATTGTGGTTTGGAGGCTTTTTAAAAATAAAATTTTCTTGAATTATATTTTTGAAGAATTTTTTCTTTCATTTGTTTGCTACCCCTTCAGGGATGTCAATTTTGCATTAGTTAAATCTCCTTCATCTCCCGATCTGTCATTTTTTTCTCTAATCCTCTTTAAAGGTCAACCTCATTAGGGAACAATTTATACACAAGAAAATGCACACATTTTAACTGTATAGATGAATGAATCTTGATAAACATATACATCTGAATAATCACTACCATAATAAAAATATTTTTATTATCCTAAAAAGTTCCTTTTTACCCCTTCTCAATCAATTGCCCCTACTCCCAGCCCCACACCACCACTGATCTGCTTTTTGTCACTATAGATTAGGCATGTCTTTCCTAAAGTTTCATAAAAATTGAATCACATGATACTCTTTTACATCTGGTCTCCCAGTATAATGCTTTTATTATATTGATCTAGTTTGTTGCATATATAAGTAGATTTGTTCATTTTTCATTCTAAGTAGTATTCCTTTTTACAAATATACCACAACCTGTTTAGCCATTTTTATCTATTAGGTGGTTACCAGTTTTGTGCTATTATAAGTAAACTCATATGAATGTTTTGGTACAAATCTTTGTGTGTACATATGCTTTCATATCTTTTGGATAAACACCTTGAAGTGAAATTGCTGGGTCATATCGTAATTGCATATGTAACTTTATAGGAAACCATCAAACTGCTTTCCAAAGATGGTTTTTTACACTCCCTTTTACACTCCCATCAGCAATGTATGAGAGTTCCAATGTCCCTATATCATCACCAACACCATCACTTGGAATTGTCATATTAAAACATTTTAGTTATTTTAATGGTTATATTGGTATCTTATTGTGTTTTTTTAATTTTAGCATTCAAAATTGTTTCATTTATTATTTTACTGCCATACATGATTAAATTTCAGTTTATTCACTTTCTGTGATTTTTTAAAGATAAACCTTTTATTTTAGAACAGCTTAAATTTACAAAACAATTACAAAGGTCATACAAAGTTCACATATACCTCATACCCAGTTCCTCTTATTATTAATATCAACATTAGTATGGTACGTTAATGAGCCAACATCGATACATTATTATTAACTGAAGTCAATTCTTTATCCAGATTTCCTTAGTATTTTCCTAATGACCTTTTTCTGTTCCAGAATCCCAGTCAAGATAACATATTACATGTAGTAGTCATGCCTCTCAGGGTCCTCTAGGCTTGCTCTTGCCTCTGCCACTCCAACAGTGAGAAACCATATGCCGTATCATTGCCACCATATGCCATCATTCACTTAATTGCTCAACCGCAGTGTGTGGTGGTATCAGAATTGTTAACCCATAACTCCATGGGGAAAACTTTATCAACTAGAGCAGTAGTCCCCAACCTTTTTGGCACCAGGGATCAGTTGTGCGGAAGACAATTTTTCCATAGACGGGAGTAGGGGGCTGGTTTCAGGACGATTCAAGAGCATTGCATTTATCATTAGATTCTCATAAGGAGCATGCAACCTAGATCCCTCACATGTACACTTCACAATATGAGAATCTATGAGATTCTCTCCTATGAGAATCTAATGCTACCACTGATATGACAGGAGATGGAGCTCAGGCAGTGATGCTCACCCACCGCTCACCTCCTGCTGTGTGGCACCATTCCTAACAGGCCACAGGCCAGTACCGGTCTATGGACCAGGAGTTGGGAAGGACCTAACTAGAGTACATGCTTATATACAGTTTCTTGTGCCTTTAGTCTTACAAACTTAATTCACTTCCAAAGCTACTTAGGTCAGCACCTTTCCCTACCTCCTTTAATGAGGTTGCATACACATTTGTAATACAGGTAGGTTTTTTTTTTGTTTTTTGTTTTTTGTTTTTTTTTTTTTGTCACATTCCACATTCCATCCTGGATCCCTCAACCTCCCAGTTGGTTTTTGTTTTTGTTTTTGTTTTTTAAACTTACATCCATTAAGGTTTATTCTTTGGGCTACAAAGTCCTATGGGTTTTAAACAAATGCATAGTATGTGTTTTCCACTACAGTATTATATGGAATAATTTCTCCACCGTGGATGGAGGAAAAACTTCCTGTGCTTCACTTTTTCAACTTCCCTCTAAACCCCAGCAACCACTGACGTTTTTACCATTTCTTTTTTACCAACAATTGTTGCCTTTTCTAGATTCTTTCTAGACTCCTTCACTTAGCAATATATAATTAAGTTTCATCCATGTCTTTTTATAGCTTAATACATCATTTCTTTTTATTGTTGAATAATATTCCATTGCATGAATGTATCATAGTTTGAATGTCTAGTCACCTATTGAAGGACATCTTAGTTCCTTCCATTTTTTGGCAATCACAAATAAAGCTGCTATAAACATTCACATGTACAATTTTTGTGTGTGCATGTTTTCAAATCAGTTGAGTAAATACCTAGCAGCATGATTGCTGAACTATATGGTAAAACTATGTTTAGTTTTGTAAGAAACTACAAAACTGTTTTTCAAAGTCACTATACCATTTTGCATTACCACCAGCAATGCATGAGAGTTCCTCTTGCTTTGCATCATCATCAGCAATTTGTATTGTCAGTTTCTTGGGACTTTTTTCATTCTATAGATGTGTAATGGCATCTCACTGTTAATTTTTAATTTCCTATTGGCAAATGATGTTGAGCATCTTTTCATATGCTTATTTGCCACCTGTATGTCTTATTTGCTGAGGTGTCTGTTCAGACCTTTTGCCCAATTTTAACTAGTTCACCTTCACTATATAACTTCATGGTAATGAACATACCTTATAACAGAGTCGAGACTGCAGCTCCGACTGGGACAGACAGAGCAGCGTGCTGAGGCTTGCATCATGAATTTTAGCTCCAGATCAACTGCAAGAAAAAACCAGCAATCCCAAGAGGACCCACAGACCTTCTGAAAAAAGCGGACTGCTCCTTTAGGACCAGGGAGACACCCCAAATACTGTCAGTGCCCCAACTGCAGAAGTGGGAAAGGGAGAGCCTCCTCTCCCAAACATACGCCCCCACTGGAGAAACTGAAGGTCTGTTTGCAGGAGAAGTTTCCAACCGTACCAGCAGCTGAGTCAATTTAGAGAGCTGAGTGAAATACAGGGGTACAGGAAGCAGCAGAAAGGCCCTGGGAGCTTGCTGGATCCCCAAGCAGGCCATTCTTGCCTGGCACCACAGGGATCCATCAGGAGGGCAGCAGTCAGAGGAGTGAAGTGCAAGGGGAAACATTACAGGGAGAAGGAAATCTTCAGCTGAACTTTGTAACAATTTGAACTGGGCAAGCAACCTCCTGGCCAGAACTTGGGGGAGGGCGTGAATCCGGTGTGCAGACTCCACAGGTGGGGGAAGAACCAAGCCATTTTCTTTCACAGCTGGGAGGTGGGTAGCCTGGGGCAAGTTCTCAAGCCTGGCTCACCCACCACCTGGAAACAGACTCAGGGCTGTTAAGAGGGGCATGGTGGGAGTGAGAACTGGCTCTTTGGTTTGTATGGGGGCTGGGTGAGGCCTGTGACTGCTGGCTTTCCCCCACTTCCCTGATAACCTGCATGACTCAGCAGAGGCAGCCATAATCCTCCTAGGTACACGACTCCATTGACCTGGGCACCTCACCCCCATCCCCCATAGCAGCTGTAGCACGTAACCCTGCCACCACCTAATGGTCCTTCCCTACCCACCCTGGTAGCTAAAGACAAAGGACATATAATCTTGGGGGTTTCTAGGGCCCTACCCTCCACTGGTTCCTCCCATACTACCACAGCTGATGCTCTCTGGAAAGTGCCACCTCTCAGCAGGATGCCAAGCAACACAAAAATAGAGCATTAAACCACCAAAGCTAAGAACCTTTATGGAGTCCATTGCACACACACCCCTCCCCCCCGACACCTCCACCAGAACAGGTGCTGGTAACCACAGCTGAAAGAGCCATAGATGTTTCACATCACAGAACTCTGTGCAGACAACCCCCAGTACCATCCCAGAACTGGTTAGAATTGCTGGGTGGCTAAACCCAGAAGAGAGACAATAATCTCTGCAGTTTGGCTCACAGGAAGCCACATCCATAGGAAAAGGGGGAGAGTACTACATCAAGGGACAAAAGGGACCCATCAAGGTCCCCCTCATGGGACAAAAGAATCCGAATAACAGCCTTCAACTCTAGACCTTCCCTCTGACAGAACCTACCTAAATGAGAAGGAACCAGAAAACCAACTGCGGTAATATGACAAAACAATGCCCTTTTGCACTCCCCCAAAAATCACACTAGTTCACCAGCAATGGATCCAAAACAAGAAGAAATCCCTGATTTACCTGAAAAAGAATTCAGGAGGTTAGTTATTAGGCTAATCAGGGAGGCACCAGGGAAAGGTGAAGCCCAATGCAAGGAAATCCAAAAAACGATACAAGAAGTGAATGGAGAAATAATCAAGGAAATATATAGCTTAAAGAAAAAATAATTAAAAATTCAGGAAATATTGGACACACAGGAATGCAAAATGCTCTGAAAGTCTCAACAATGGGACTGAACAAGTAGAATAAAGAAATTCAGAGCTTGAAGACAAGATATTCCACAATTAACCCAATCCAACAAAGACAAAGAAAAAAGAATAAGGAAATATGAACAAAGCCTCCAGGAAGTCTGGGATTATGTTAAACGACCAAACCTAAGAATAATCTATGTTCCTAAGGAAGAAAAGAATTCTAAAAGCTTGGAAAACTTATTTGGGGGAGTAATCAAGGAAAATTTCCCCAGCCTTACTAGAGTCTTAGACATCTGAATACAAGAAGCACAAAGAACACCTGGGAAATTCATCACAAAAAGATCATCACCTAGGCACATTGTCATCAGGTTGTCCAAAGTTGAGACAAAGGAAAGAATCTTAAGAGCTGTGAGACAGAAGCACCAGGTAACCTATAAAGGAAAACCTATCAAATTAACAGCAGATTTCTCAGCAGAAACCCTACAAGCTAGCAAAGATTGGGGCTCTATCTTCAGCCTCCTTAAACAATACAATTATCAGCCAAGAATTTTGTATCCAGTGAAATTAAGCATCATATATGAAGGAAAGATACAGTCTTTTTCAGACAAATGCTGAGAGAATTTGCCACTAGCAAGCCACCACTACAAGAACTGCTAAAAGGAGCTCTAAATCTGGAAACACATCAAAACAGAACCTCTTCAAAGCATTAATCACACAGGACCTATGAAACAAAACTACAAGTTAAAAAGCAAAAACAAACAAACAAAAACAAAAAATACCAAAGTACACAGGCAACAAAGAGCACAGTGAATGCCATGGTACCTCACATCTCAATACTAACATTGAATATAAATAGCCTAAATGCTCCACTTAACCGCAGAATGGATAAGAACTCGCCAACCTGGGGCAGAGCAAGATGGCCGAATAGGAGCAGCTCCAGTCTCCAACTCCCAGCGCCAGCGACACAGAAGACCGGTGATTTCTGCATTTTCAACTGAGATACTGGGTTCATCTCACTAGGGAGTGCTGGACAATCGGTGCTGGTCAGCTGTTGCAGCCCGACCAGCGAGAGCTGAAGCAGGGCGAGGCATCGCCTCACCTGGGAAGCGCAAGGGGGAAGGGAATCCCTTTTCCTAGCCAGGGGAACTGAGACACACAACACCTGGAAAATCAGGTAACTCCCACCCCAATACTGCGCTTTAAGCAAAAAGGCACACCAGGAGATTATATCCCACACCTGGCCGGGAGGGTCCCACGCCCATGGAGCCTCCCTCATTGCTAGCACAGCAGTCTG
>NW_012101554.1:2696491-2753372 GCF_000951045.1 Mandrillus leucophaeus | reverse complement strand
TGGGTGCAGCACACCAACATGGCACAAGTATACATATGTAACAAACCTGCACGTTATGCACATGTACCCTAGAACTTAAAGTATAATAATAATTAAAAAATAAATAAAAAAAAATTAAAAAAAAAAAAAAAAGAACTCACCAACCACCTGCTGCCTTCAGGAGACCCACCTAACAAGTAAGAACTCACATAAACTTAAAGTAAAGGAGTGGAAAAGGCATTTCATGCAAATGGACACCAAAAGGGAACAGGGGTAGCTATTCTTATATCAGACAAAACAAACTTTAAAGCAATAGCAGTTAAAAGAGACAAAGAGGGACATTATATGCTGGTAAAAGGCCTTGTCCAACAGGAAAATATCACAATCCTAAACCTATATACACCCAACACTGGAGCTCCCAGATTTATAAAACAATTACTAACAGACCTAAGAAATGAGATAGACAGCAACACAATAATAATGGGGTACTTCAATACTCCACTGACAGCACTAGACAGGTCATCAAGACAGAAAGTCAATGAAGAAACAGTGGATTGAAACTATATCTTGGAAGAAATGGACTTAACAGAAATATACAGAACATTTCATCCAACATCCACAGAATACACATTCTATTCAACAGTGCATGGAACTTTCTCCAAGACAGACCATATGATAGGCCATAAAATGAACTTCAATAAATTTAAGAAAATTGAAATATCAAGCACTCTCTCAGATCACAGTGGAATAAAACTGGAAATCAACTCCAAAAGGAACCTTCAAAACCATGCAAATATATGGAAATTAAATAACCTGCTCCTGAATGAGCACTGGGTCAAAAACGAAATCAAGATGGAAATCGAAAAATTCTTCAAACTGAACGACAGTAATGACACAATCTATCAAAACCTCTGGGGTATAGCAAAGGCAGTGCTGAGAGGAAAGTTCATAGCCCTAAACACCTAAATCAAAAAGACTGAAAGAGCATGAGCTATCATTCTAAGGTCATACCTCAAGTAGCTAGAAAAAGTAGAACAAACCAAACCCAAACCCAGCAGACAAAAAGGAAATAACCAAGATCAGAGCAGAACTAAATGAAATGGAAACAACAACAAAAAATACAAAAGATAAGTGAAACAAAAAGCTGGTTCTTTGAATAAATAAAATTGATAGACCATTAGCAAGATTAACTGAGAAAAGAAAAGAGAAAATCCAAATAACCTCATTAAGAAACAAAACAGGAGATATTACAACGGACACCACTAATATACAAAAGATTATTCAAGGCTACTATGAACACCTTTATGCACATAAACTAGAAAACCTAGTAAGAGATAGATTCCTGGAAAAAATACAACCCTCTAGCTTAAATTAGGAAGAATTAGATACCCTGAACAGACCAATAATAAGCAGTGAGATTGAAATGGTAATTTTAAAATTACCAACAAAAAAATAGTCCAGGACCAGATGGATTCACAGAAGAATTCTACCAGCCATTCAAAGAGGAATTGGTACCAATCCTTATGACACTATTCCACAAGACAGAGAAAGAAGGAACCCTCCCTAATTCATTCTATGAAGCCAGCATTACCCTAATAACCAGGAAAGGACATAACCAAAAAAGAAAACTAGAGAACGATATTCTTGATGAAAATAGATGCTAAAATCCTTAACAAAATACTAGCTAACCGAATCCAACAACATATCAAGAAGATAATCCACCATGATCAAGTGGGTTTCATACCAGGGATGCAGGGATGGTTTAACATATGCAAGTCAATAAATGTGATACAACACATAAACAGAATTAAAACCAAAAATCACATGATCATCTTAATAGATGCAGAAAAAGCATTCAACAAAATTCAGCATCCCTTTAAGATGGAAACTCTCAGCAAAATCAGCATACAAGGGACATAGCTCAATGTAATAAAAGCCGTCTATGATAAACCCACAGCCAACATAATACTGAATGGGGAAAAGTTGAAAGCATTCCCTCTGAGAACTGGAAAAAGACAAGGATGCCCACTCTCACCAGTCCTCTTCAACATAGTACTGGAAGTCCTAGTGAAAGCAATCAGACAACAGAAAGAAATAAAAGGCATCCAGAACAGTAAAGAGGAAGTCAAACTGTCACTGTTTGCTGATGATATGATCATCTACCTTGAAAACCGTGAAGACTCCAAAAAGCTCCTAGAACTGATAAAAGAATTCAGCAAAGTTTCCAGATACAAGATTAATGTACACAAATCAGTAGCTCCTCTATACATCAACAGCAACAAAGCGGAGAATCAAATCAAGAACTCAACCCCTTTACAATAGCTGCAATAAAATAAAATAAAATAAAATAAAATAAAATAAAATAAAAAAATAAAATAAAATAAAATACCTAGGAATATACCTAACCAAGGAGTCGAAAGACCTCTACAGGGAAAACTACAAAACACTGCTGAGAGAAATCATAGATGACACAACCAAATGGAAAACATATCCCATGCTCATGGATGGTTAGAATCAATATTGTGAAAATGACCATACTGTCAAAAGCAAACTACAAATTCAGTGCAATCCCTATCAAAATACCATCATCATTCTTCACAGAATTAGAAAAAAAAAACTCAAAAATTCATATGGAATCAAAAAAGAGCCCATATAGCCAAAGAAAGACTAAGCAAAAAGAACAAATCTGGAGATATCATACTACCCAATTTCAAACTCTACTATAAGGCCATGGTCACCAAAACAGTGTGGTACTGGTATAAAAATAGGCACATAGACCAATGGAACAGAATAGATAACCCAGAAATAAACCTGAATACTTAACAGCCAACTGATCTTTGACAAAGCAAACAAAAACAAAGTGGGGAAAGGACACTCTTTTCAACAAATGGTGCTGGGATAATTAGCTAGCCACATGTAGGAGAATGACACTGTATCCTCATTTCTCACCTTATACAAAAATCAACTCAAGATGGATTAAGGACTTAAATCTATGACCTGAAACTATAAAAATTCTAGAAGATAACATTGGAAAAACCCTTCTAGACATTGGCTTAGGCAATGATTTCATGACCAAGAACCCAAAAGCAAATGCAATAAAAACAAAGATGAATAGCTGAGACTTAAACTACAGAACTTTTGCACAACAAAAGGAACAGTCAGCAGAGTAAACAGACAACCCACAGGCTGGGAGAAAATCTTCACAATCTATATATCTGACAAAGGACTAATATCCAAAATCTACAATGAACTCAAATCAGTGAAAAAAAAAAAAAAAAAACGCAAACAATCCCATCAAAAAGTGGGCTAAGGACACGAATAGACAATTCTCAAAAGAAGATATACAAATGGTCAACAAATGTATTTAAAAAATGCTCAATATCACTAATGATCAGGGAAATGCAAATCAAAACCACAATGTGATACCACCTTACTCCTACAAGAAAGGCCATAATAAAAAAATTAAAAAAAAACAGTAGATGTTGGCATGGATACGGTGATCAGCGAACACTTCTATACTGCTGGTAGGAATGTAAACTAGTACAGCCACTATGGAAAACAGTGTGGAGATTCCTTAAAGAGCTAAAAGTGGAACTACCATTTGATTCAGCAATCCCACTACTGTGTATCTACCCAGAGGAAAAGAAGTCATTGCATGAAAAAGATACTTTCACACACGTTTATAGCAGCACAATTCACAATTGCAAAATGGTAGAACCAACCCAAATGCACATCGATCAATGAGTGGATAAAGAAACTGTGGTGTACACACACACACACACACACACACACACACACACACACAGAGTGGAATACTATTCGGCCATAAAAAGAAACGAAGTATTTGCAGTGACCTGGATTAGATTGGAGACTATTATTTTAAGTTAAATAACTCAGGAATTGAAAACCAAACATCGTATGTTCTCACTGATATGTGGGAGCAAAGCTATGAGGATGCAAAGGCATAAGAATGATGCAATGGACTGTGGGGACTTGGGGGGAAGAGTGGGAGGGGGTGAGGGATAAAAGACTACAAATATGGTGCAGTGTATACTGCTTAGGTGATGGGTGCACCACTAAAAAACTTACTCGTGTAACCAAATACCACCTGTACCCCAATCATTTATGAAAAAAGAACTCTAAAAAAAAAAACCAGTAGTATTCACAATTCTATCACCCATTGTTGCTGTCATTATTTCACTTGTCTATATACTATAATCAACCAACAAATTACTATTCTTTAAAAAATTACTTTTTCGATCAATTAAGAAATATATTTTATTTTACTTTCATTTATTCCTTCTCTAATGCTCTTTTCTTTGTGTAGATGCAAGTTTCTGAACTATATCATCTCCTTCCTGAAGAAATTCTTTTAACATTCATATTGGGCAGCTTTCCTGGTGATGAATTTCCTTAGATTTTGTTTGTCTGAGAAAGTCTTTATTTTTCTTCACTATTGAAGGATAGTTTTACTGAATATAGAATTCTAGATCAGTAGTCTTTTTTTTTTTAACATCTGAAATATTTCATTCCACTCTTCTTGCTTGCACAGTTTCTAATGGGAAACCCATCGTAAGTCTTATCCTTGTTATTTTACAGGAAAGATTCTTTTCCCCCTCTGGATTCTTTCAAGAGTCTCTATTTGTCTTTATTTTTCTGCAGTCTGACTACAGACTATATGCCTGGGTGTAGTTTTTTGGTATTTATTCTAGTTGGTGTTCACCAAATTTCTTGGCTCTGTGGTTTGGTGTCTGTGATTAATTTTGGAAAGCTTTCGGCCATTATCATTTCAAATATTTCTTTTGCTCTGTTCTGATATCTCCATTATGCATATGTTCAGAAATTCTGAAATTCTTTCACAGTTCTTGGAGGTTCTGCTCTGCTTTTTTCTTCTCTCTCCCCACTTCCATCTTTGCATTTCTTTTCTTTTTTTTTGAGACGGAGTCTAGCTCTGTTGCCCAGGCTGGAGTGCAATGGTGCAACTTTGGCTCACTGCAACCTCTGCCTCCAAGGTTCAAGCGACTCCCCTGTCTCAGCCTCCCGAGTAGCTGGGATTACAGGTGTCCACCATCACGTCTGGCTAATTTTTGTATTTTTAGTAGAGATGGGGGTTTCACCATGTTGGCCAGGCTTGTCTCGAACTCCTGACCTCAAGTGATCCACCCACCTTGGCCTCCCAAAGTGCTGGGATTGCAGGTGTGAGCCACCACATCTGGCCCATCTTTGCATTTCTATTTAGGATGTTTCTATTGATCTATCTTCAAGTTCATTGATTCGCTCCTTGGCTGTGTTGAGTCTTCTACGAACCCAATGAAGGCTTTCTTCATTTATGTTAGCATATTTTTGATCTCTAGAATTTTCTTTTAATTCTTTGAATTTCCATCTCATCTTCTTACACTGCCCATTTATTCTTGTATTTTGGCTACTTTTTGCATTACAGCTCTTAACATGTTAATGACAGTTATTTTAAATTGTCTTTGTGATAATTCCAACATCTGTGTCATATCTGAGTCTGGTTCAGATGCTTGCTTTGTTTTTTTCAGATTGTGTTTTCTTGCTGTTGGTGGGCTTGTAGCTTTTTGTTGAAGTTGGACAGGACATGTTGTATTGGGTAATAGGAACAGAGCCTTTACTGTGAGGATTATGTTAATCTGGTTAGGAGTTGGGCTGTGTGTAATGTTTGCTGTAGCTATAGGTGTCAGGGGATTCAAATTCCTCTAGTGTTCTTGTTTTTGTCTGCTCTCTTGACTTTGGGCTTCCCTAAGTAGCCCTCATCAGAGAGTCTGTGTCTTGCAGTTCTTTCAACTATAATCCACTGTGATTGTATTGGAGCCCTGTTGGAGTGGTGGTATGGTGTGGGGGAGGGGAAGCATTCTATAACCTTATGATTAAATCTCAGTGTTCTAGTGGGCTGCGTCCCTGACCTGTGACTGTCACAGGTGTTTCTCTATTGGCATAGATTTTCCCCTCTGAGTCAGAGGAAGTTTGAGGGAGCTAAAGAGGGAGGAATGCTCTTCCCCTCAAGTGGGATAAAGCTCTGGTATAGTCCTTTCCCTTGGAGAAAGGTTCAGGGTATCTAATTCTTCCTGATTTAAGCTAGAGGGTTCTTGGTCATGGAGAATACTCTAGTTGTATTTCACAATAACTCTTCCCCTGCCCCTGCCAGAGCCATGAGGAGATCCTTCTGGCATCTTAACCGTGGCAATCTGGTGGGCTTACTGGAAGTAGAGCCCACAAAAATGTGAGGGACTCCTAAAACCAAAAGCCCCAGAAACTCCTCTCTCTCAGGCTAGTCCACACTTCCTTCTAGGAAGTCATGAAAATTACCATTTAAATTTTCCCATCCCTTTATGGCTCCCTTGGTTTCTGCTCCAGGTAAGCAGATCTCAGATGTGTCTCTGCATTCGCCTATGTCTCTAGATTTCAGGATGGCAGTTTGCTCTACATATCGAGTTCTCTGATGGGCCCAAGATAAATTGTTACTTTTCAGTTTATTCTGTTTTTTCTTGTTGCAAGAATCGAAATGACAGACTCTGTATTCTTCATATGTAAGAGCTGAATCTGAAAGACCTCTAATTCTTTTTAACACTTTGGTCACATCTGTGTCATGTACAGGATCCTAGATAAGCCAGCACAAATGTAGCCATTATACTGAAGGGACTGGGCTCTACTAAGTACAATTAAAACTACTTTCTCCAGCAGTCCTTTTTTGTTGTTGTTGTTGAGACAGAGTCTCGCTCTGTCGCCCAGGCTGGAGTGCAGTGGTACAATCTCGGCTCACTGCAAGTTCTGCCTCTCGGGTTCATGCCATTCTCCTGCCTCAGCCTCCCGAGGAGCTGGGACTACAGGTGCCTGCCATCACGCCCAGCTAGTTTTTTGTATTTTTAGTAGAGATGGGGTTTCAGCAGTCTCTTTAGATCTGCTGTGGGCTAATTATTTTCCCAGCTCTGGATGAAATGTCAGGCAAGATTAATTGCTTTCTAGTCAGTATTAGATTAAAAAATTTTAAATCTAATTTGTGTTTTCAAAGCCTTAAGGAAAGAGGTAAAGAAGCTCCTGCAGTATTAAGTGAAAAAAGGGAAAACAGTATGTAATATCTGACCCATTGGAAGAGAGATCCACTTCTCTATATATTACTATAGTGGAGTCTCATGGATATAATGCTGGGTGAAGAAATCAAGGTGGAGTAGTATATTTCCGGTTTTCAAAAAGGATAATATATGCAAGTATTTTTAAAACAATAAAAATATTAACATAAAACAATTAAATGGTTACCTACAGGGTAACAAGGACAGGTATAGAAGCCAGAGTTGTTTCAATATGCCTTGCATTATAAATTTAACTTTGAAAGCACATAAATATTTCACCTTCATATAAAATAAAATTAAATAAAAATCAAATTCCTAAAAATCCAAATCAAATTAAACGAATAAACCTAACTTTATATACTATTGGTGATGACCTCACAGAGAACAATTCTAAGTTACTATACAACCAGTCATTTGACTGTGTATCCCTAGTATGATATCTTGTAGAAACAGAATCGTAGCTTGGTGTGGTGGCTCTCGCCTGTAATCCCAGCACATGGTGAAACCCCGTCTCTATAAAAATACATAAATTAGTTGGGTGTGGTGGTGGCACATGCCTGTAATCCCAGCTCCTCGGGTGGCTGAGGCATGAGAACCTCTTGAACCTAGGAGGCGGAGGTTGCAAGCAAGTTGAGATCGCGCCATTGCACTCTAGCCTGGGCAACAAAGCGAGACCCTGTCTAAAAAAAAAAAAATGTAAAGCCACAAAAATATTACACTCTCATTAGTAATCATATTGTTGGTGGTAAGCTGATATTGCTGTCCTAAGACAGTTATGCATATATTCTGGGACAGTAACTAAGTAATTATGTTGGTGTTGTTGAGAACTTGGTACTGGGAGTTTTATTGAAAGAGAAAGGGTAAATTTTGATTGTTTATAAGATTGATGCAATTAAGAAAACCTTGTAGTCCTGAATAAGAATGGGAAACATTGGTATGAACTTGATGTATTCTCTCTCGCTCGCTTTCTTTCCCTCTCTCAGCCAATTTGTGCTGCTACAACAAAATATCTGAGAAATGTACAAGGAACAAAAATTTATTTCTGACAGTTCTGAAGGCTGGGAAGTCCAAGATCAAGGCACTAGCATTTCGTCTGGTGAGGACTTTCTCTCTGTGACTTTGCATGACAGAATGCAGAAGGGTAAGGTCACCAAAAAAGGCAGAAGGCTTCTTTTAAAGAGGCCTTAATCTCAATCATGAGGGAGCCACCCTCATGGTCCAATCACCTCTTAAGGGACCCACCTCTTATATCACATTGGCAACACTTGAATTTTGAAGGGGACACATTCAGACCATAGCTTGCTCTCTCTCTCTCTCTCTCTCTCTCTCTCTCTCTCTCTCTCATCTATCTATCTTAGCTTTAACCATCAAAAAGGTCTGGAACCAATTACCTGCTCAGCAGTACTGTTTCGCTAACACCTAGATTGTGGTCTTGAAATATTTCTCTCTCTCTCTCTCTCACACACACACACACACACACACACACACACACACAAACTAGGCTCATTTAGAGAAAAGGTTGGGTTCAGGCCTGGGACAGGAAATGTACAATGGGAGACTGGAACATCATGTCATACTTGAAAGCAAGGAAATTTCCAAGTGCTACTGAGTTTGTATCAAAAGGGCTCAGGGGACATTTTGAACAGCTTGTCCTGGCCAAAGAGGGAATAATCTGAGCATCAGAAGAATAATAACTGCAATGGATTGGGATGATGCAATATGTTTAGTTCATGATTTCATAAGGATTCCCCCCCCAAACTCATTGGCTCCCACTGAAGGATGCTAGGGAACTAACTCATTATTTTGACAACTGGTGAGTAAAGGAAAAGAATAAAACTTGTATCCAGCCTTTATTATATGAAATAAGCTTCTGGGTAGGCAAATAATTCATGAAAGGACGTTTCTCTAAAAAGGTGTATCCTAGCTAATAAATGAAGAAATGATAGAATTAGCATAGCACCGTTTTGCACCCTCTATTAAATTAATGGAGCTAAGTATTGTGCATGAGTGGCTGCTGACATCACAAAAAAAGGAACAAAACGTGCGTGCCTCCTGCGGGAAGGCCACACCCCCTATGAATGAGTCTTGTCACAAAAATCAAACTTGATCCAATTGAGCCTTTAGTTCTAACTGCAGACTTACAGAAGACACAGAATACAGAAAAACATGTTGAACTCTACTAAAGGAATGCAATTGGCAAAGTACGAATTATAGGAAACTTTTAAATCTATATGACAAAGGATATGGGTTCTTCAAGAAATAAATTGCAAATAAGAGGAGGAGATGGGGACCTGGGAGACAGAAGAGACCAGTACAGATTATAAGAGAATTCAAAGATTTGTTAACTAATGTTAATTATTTGGATTCCAGTTCTAACAAATATCTGGGAAAAAACATTTATGAGATGATTGGAAAATTTGAATACAAACTGGATATTTGATGACAGTAAGAAACTATTGTTAATTGCTATTATGACAATTATATTGTGGGGTTCTTTTTTTTAAGAGTCACTTTAGTGGTATATATTGAAATATTTATGGGTGAAATGATATTTGTAAACCTGGGATTTGTTTCAATATTCTAGGAGGAGAAGGTAGATGGGGTCATGGACACCAACCTAGCAATGAGTTGATAATCATTGCATTTGGGTGATGGATACATGAGGGTCCACTATACCATTCTCTCTAGTTATGTAAATATTTGGAATTTTTCATGGTTAAGGTTGAAAAGGTATGTGTGTGTGTGTGTGTGTATGTGTGTGCGCCTGCATTTATATAACTATATATAGAAAAAGTTTTGGATGCCAATTTGCTTTACTTTTATAAAATATTTTACATTATAAAGTAATGCATATGTGATGTCATAAAATACAAAAATAAGTACATGAAGTAAACGTAACTGAACAAAAATGAAAACAAGGAAAGTTCTTTTCCTAAAGTCCTTCCTCTTCTCCCTCCCTCATCACACTCTTAACAATTTGTAGTTCAATCTCGGTGTATTTTTGTACCTTGCTGAATCTCTTTCTCCCCACCTCTCTGTGTCTATCATCTGTCTATTTATATATCTACCTACTTATGTACCCATCTACCCTTTTTTTTTTTTTTTTTTTACAAAAATGAGACTTTATTTCCTAAGTCTCTTTTTCCTTCCAACTGTGAAACTTAGAGAGTTTTCAGTATTACTAGGTAGGGCTGTGACTGTTCTCTGTGTAAAGCTGCACAGTACTCCACTGTATGGACTACACTGAAATGTTAACAATTGGTATTTGTGATGAGATTATGGGTAACCTGAATTACTGTCTTTGTGCCTATCTGCAGTTGGTCCACAATGCCATGCATTTTTTGTAGAGTACTGTATTTAAAGCACCCCCTGCTGTGGGAAAGAATTATGGATCTCCATCACCTTGGTCTCAGAAGTTTGGGGTTTTCAAAAATTAAGGCACTTCTGTATCTAAGAATAAATCCCTAATCCAAGAGATCTCCTCAGAATGGTCTTTGGCCATAAAACCCAGATGGTGGTCCCAACGATGAGGGATCAATGGCCTTCCAACTTGGGTCCCAATGAAGATTTATCATTAGAAGCTGCTCCTGGAAGTCAGGGAGGTGAAAGGGTCAAGGAAATCTCTTGGCAGCAGCCGGGAGAGTATGAAAGCACACAAACACACACATACACACACATATATGCAGACACACACATACACACACACATACATGAGACTGTCTTCCTAGACCTGCTGTAAAAGGGATGACTCAGCATTATTTACACGTTGCTTCCAGTTTAAAGTCTGCATCGCTGAAGAAGAATTTGAAGAATACCCGGATAGCACTGAGGCCATGGGTGGCATACCGTGTTTGGGTCCTTGAACACATTCTGCAGAACATTCCAGAGCTTTCTGACAAAGGGGGAGAGGTGGTAGAGTAGGCTTGGATCCAAGTCTGGCTCAGGCACTTAGGCTGGGTAACACTGGGCAAATCACTTAATCTCACAAAACTGAGATAATATTTACCTCACAGGGCTATGGTGTGAGTAAAATGGGATTATGAATGCACACCCTGGATCCTCCATAATCAGAGTGATTAATAGATCACCAGTAACAAAATTTTATCCTGCAGTGGGCCTATAACAAGCTTAGCTCAAAATTGATTTTGCATTTCTTACACATATGGAGAATTTTGTATTAAGACATTTCTCCCAATCACATCAGGTTAGAAGGGAATAAAATGGAGGAGAATAATGTCAACCTGGCAGGGTTGGGTGGTGGGATCCTCTATATAAAGGGATTAGCCCCTAGTACGTGCTCAGTAAGCTTAAGGTTCCTTCTGCAGCAGTATTGGTCAAGTTGGTCAAAGTCCAAACTGTGCAAGTTGTGGGGAGGACAGCATGTTCTTCTGTCACCCTCCCCTCACCATAAATCCCAAAGCCTCCATTGAGCAGGTGGTGAGGCGTGGGGTCTGCTCACTTTGCCTCTCTTTAGCTGCCCTTATCCCGCCCTCCTGATCCTCGTCAATTTCCTCAGGGGCCTGAGAAGACAGGTTAGGGAATCACATTCGTCTTGATAGGAATCAGGTGCGCATGAATGGTCCTCCCAGGTGACTTGCACCAGCACACCGGAGGCCACACAAAGGTCAGTGGTGTCTTCTAGGTTTGTTTGCCTGTTAGACACTGAGTGGGCAATTAGGAGCGCTAAGGCATCATATTAAACAGCCTCCTGCTGCTCCCTCTTCTAGTGCCTTTAATCCCTGCCGCCTTCATGCCCTTGAATCAGCTCTCACAGCCTGGCGGGATCCACTGGACTTGCAGACTTCATCTTCCTGGTCCTCTTCACATTCCGACTCGTGACCTCCCTCCTACTTAGAAACCCTCTTCCCTTGGCCTCTGGACTCTGCTGTTTTCTGGCTTTCATTTGCTGCCCCAACTTGGACTTCTTGGAAGGTGCCTCTCTCTGTGCCCATCCCCCACATGCTGGGGTCCTCAGGGTTCTTTTCTGGCCCTCTTCCCTTCTCTGGAGCAGGTGTGTGTGACATTCTTTCTGTGCCCACAATCACCGATGACTTCCCAATCTACCTGGGCAGCCCCTGCCTCTCATTTCCAGATGGGCCACTAACGCAGGGGTCCTGGAGGCACCCAACTCCGTGTGTGCCACACAGAACATATTATAGCATGTCTGCCACTCGCTCCTTGCCTTGGGGGTTCACTACCCACTTGGCGGTCTAGGCTGTAACTTCAGAGTGCCCTTGATTCCTCTCTCACTGCCTGCAAAGTCCTGTCAGCTCTACTTTCTGATGCTCTCACTTCCAGACCCACCCAGGACCATCTGCCCTTGGCAAATGTCCCCTCATTCTTCAAAAGTCAGCTCTGGCAGCCACCTCCTCTGGAAAACCTGCCCTGCCTGCACTGGAGCCCCTACTATAGGACACTTCAGGCAGCTTCCCCTCCTGTATGACACAGAAATCTAGTCTGTTATTTTCTACAGCAGGCATTTAAACAGTTTCAAGTGAAAATCTCATAAAGTCAAAATCATCCTTGAAGATAACTTAAACAGCTCATAACTGGGACAGTGGCTATTTGTTTGGTTGAACACCCAGTGGGACAGTACTTTCCATTTAGGGTCTATAAGGCACAAAAAAACTCAAAACTATCCATGATCTTAACTCCAGAGATTCACACTAGAGCAGAGATGCTCACGAGAGGCATGAGGAGACCGAAGACTACATTCCACTCAACCTGGGCTCAACTATGGCAGGGGTGTAGACGAGGGATGGCAGTGGTTTTGTCTGCCTTGTTTAAATACTACCCTTCCTTTTCCTTTTAAATGCTGAGCGTGTAATTGAATTTGCCAAAGTTACATAGATGAATGGCGGCCTCCTCTTGCTGGTAGCTTCTCTATCTTCTCTCCCCGTTCTGAGCACCCAGAGGGCAGGGACATCATCTAACTCCTTCCTATAGCCCCAGAACCTAGTAGAGCATCCCTTCCGAGAAGAGACACAGAGAACGTTGACTGAACGGATAAGTCACAAAACTTCTCCTTGAACCTCTCCAGAGATGTGGAACTCCATAGAAAATGGAACAACCCATTCTGTCATCTGAACAAATAAAGTGGACCTACTGGTTCAAGGTCTCTATTAGCTTACCATGATTCTAACTGGAATTAATGACAGGAAGTAGGGTTCCCAAAGAAGAGTTGGTAGATAGTAATATTTCTTTGAAGACTCTCTTGTGGTTGGACCCAACTCATTGATGGGCTCTGGATGGGCTTCAATGGCGGGTCGGATTGCTCCTCTCTTCCCTAATTCAGGTCTAACAGGATGAGCCCCATTTAAAAAGGCAGGGCAGTTATCCTTTAAGTGAGCACAGTGACTCTTCACAGAAGGACTGATTTTAATAGCCCAGTGCAAGACCTCCTTTAAGGTACAGAATGATTCTGGCACATCAGTTAAGCGTTACACAAAACAGACGCGAGTGTTCAAAATCAAAGGCGTTTTTCACTCACGTGAAAAGGGATCAGTAAGCCGCATGAAAACTGGGGTGTGTAAAAGTCTCCAGGGCCTCTGTCCACAGCAGGAAAAGCTCAGAGCAGATTGGACACAGAGGGAGGCAACCTCAGCCGCCCATAACTCAAGAGATAGAAGGCAGTGATCTTCCTGCACTGCCTCTGTTTCATGTGCGGGCTCCTGCCTCTGATCTTATGGCGGTTGCCTAATTGCCAGTGACTGTTTCTGTGGACACGAGGGTCTGCTAAATGTGTAAGGCCTGCATTTTTCCAGGGGAGACTTTTTCCTTTGCACATAAGCCAAAGATTTCTTTATATACAAATTCCTTCTTATGCAGGTCATCAGATTCTTATGTGGGGAGCATTAATGCTGTGTTCAATGCACACAGCTGAATATAGACATTATATATAAAATCTGGTAATATGAGGCAGTGTGGACACTGGATGGGAAGACCAACAATGTCATATGCATGTCTTCAATTTCTTTCACACATGAGACTGTACTCCCTAAGTCAGTGCTAGGTAAATACTTTAAGCTGTTTTGTTTCTGGGAGTGGAGATTGCTTTACTTTCAGTCAACCACACCCTGTGACCCAGTCTCCATTGTAACCAAAAGTAAACATTTAGAAATTTTTGAACAAAAATTTAAACTTACTTCTCCAACAAAGACGAAACCCTACCCTTAGCATGAGAGGCTGTCCCACTTAGGTAACCAATCACGTAGCTGGATTGAACTTAATCTAAAAAGAGGGGAAAATGCCATTATAGAGGGATGGAAATTACGTTTCATAAGGAAGCCACTTCCAAGTAATCATGATGAGAGCTGGTACTTATTGAGCTTTGTTATGTGCTCAATTGATTGATTCAATTAATCTATGAGTAGGTACTATTATTATTATGGGAGACAGCGTCTTGCTCTGTTGCCCAGGCTAGAGTGCAGTGGCATGATCATAGCTAACTGCAGCCTCAAAGTCCTGGACTCAAGTGATCCTCCCACCCTCAGCCTCTTGAGTATCTGGTACTACAAGTATATACCACCACGCCTGGCTAATTAAAAAAAAAAAAAAAAATGTGTGACCGGGCACAGTGGCTCATGCCTGTAATCCCAGCACTTTGGGAGGCCAAGGTGGGTGGATCAGGAGGTCAGGAGATCGAGACCATCCTGGCTAATACGGTGAAACCCTGTCTCTACTAAAAATAAAAAAAATTAGCTGGGCGTGGTGGCAGGCGCCTGTAGTCCCAGCTACTTGGGAGGCTGAGGCAGGAGAATGGCATGAACCTGAGAGGCAGAGCTTGCAGTGAGCTGAGATTGTGCCACTGCAGTCCAGCCTGGGTGACAGAGCGAGACTCCATCTCAAAAAAAGAAAAAAAAAAAAAATTGTAGATGAAGGGTCTTGCTATGTTGCCCAGGCTGATCTTGAACTCCTGGGTCCAAGTGATCCTCTTACCTTGGCCTCCCAAAGTGCTGGGATTACAGGCATGAGCCACTATACTGGGCGAGTAGGCACTATTACCTCATTTTTACAGATGAGGAAACTGAGGCAAAATAATCTGCCCGAGATCATAGAAGTTAGCAGGTTGTGGAGGTAGGATTTGAAGGCAGCCAATTTGATTGCAGAGTTCTTGCTCTCGACCACAGCATGCTCCTGCCTCGCAGCTGATGGGTTGTGGCTGTCAGAGCTTGGTGTTCAGGAGTCTGAGGTCAAATTCAGGTTTAGCACGAGAGACTGGCATGAGCGATTAGGGAGCCACCGAGAATGGGAGCACATATATGTGTATTTGCCATCTCCGACTTTATTTAAATGATAAAGTCCTATGACATCTGTACTATCAGAACTGTGCGTGTCTCAGAATCTCTATAAATATTTACTCCTGGATTTTTGTAACATCTGACACTGAATAAGGTAATTAGAATAACTCTCCCTGCAGGTAGAGCAGGTAGTAAATCACAAACAGCCTCCTGTTTCATTGTCTGGACCGATGTTTCCATATTTCAGGTCCTGACAGATTATAGACATACTTGGGACATGCAAGGCCCAGAGTAATGACAAAGGAAACCTTCCCGTAACTCACAAAGAGAGTTGTTGATGCTGAGATTTCTGTGCTGGGTACCCAGCTCTACTGCTGTCACGTTAAAATGCAAGCAGGACTTTAGTGTGCATGGAAGAGGACCCTCCCTAGGAGTTTCAAGCCCATTTGTTCCCACAGGGCCATTTGAGGCAGAATTTTCAGCGCTGGGGTGAAGTGGGAGCTGAACAGTCCCTGCCACATGGCAGGCGGGCAGATGCAAGGCTGAGGGATGATTGAGTAGATGATGAAAATCAGCATATGTCCTTGACAAAAACAAAAAATAGGCTAGATCTAGGACAAAATCAAGCTGGGGGCATATGTGAATGACAATGGAGATGATGACTGATCTTATTTTTAGGACTATAACAATACCAACAGATATATAAACGTATAGTGTATAACAGGAATGAAACTTATTTAACTTAATGACCAACATATGATTGACTGCAGCTTGATCTGATGCCATGACAACTGACACATGAAGAAAAAACAAGGGTTTGCATTCATGTTCACATTTGTTAATACAGGCCCTCAATTATCCAGAAGCAGATTGGCTATCAGTTTCCTGAGCACAAATCTGCATAAGTACACTGCTGAGACTGTTCTCAATTGCTCTGGAATTTAAAACACTTTCATACACATTGTCTGGTTCGGTGGTTCTAAACTGGGGGTGATTTTTCCCGGCAGGGAATGTTTGGCGATGTCTGGGGACATTTTTAATTGTCATGATTAGGGGATGTTACTGGCATCTAGTGGGTGGCAGCCAGGCATGTTGCTGAACATCCCACAATGCACAGGACAGCCCCACAACAGAGAACTAGCCAGCCCCAAATGTGAGTAGTGCCAAGGTTGAGAAACTGGCTTAGTTTGAAGTTTACACATAACAAAGAAAGAAAAGCGAATCTCTATCAAGTGTGTAGCATGGGGTAGGCCCTGTTCTAAGTGCCTCACTTAAGAATTAACTCATTTATCAATCACAGCAAACCTATGGGGTAGGCACTACTCTTACTCCTGTGTAAGCCCGCATAGGTAATTAGGTGGGGAGGTGTCACATACCCACTGAACAGATGAGAAAGTTGAGACTCAGCTTATTAGTGGAAGCACCTTGACTCCTTTGTTGGTAATACCACTGCCAACTCATTTTTAGGACAGCAGCCCTAAGGCTGGTCATACTCTAAAGCAAGCTTGTCCAACTGGCAGCCCGTGGACCACATGTAGCCCAACACAAATTCATAAACTTTCTCAAAACATCATGAGAATTTTTTTTGTGTGTGATGGAGTCTTGCTGTGTCACCCAGGCTAGAGTGTAGTGGCCCGAATATTGGCTCACTGCAACCTCTGCCTCCTGGGTTCAAGAGATCCTCCTGCCTCAGGCCTCCTGAGAGGCTGGGATTACAGGTGTGCACCACCATGCCCGGCTAAGTTTTGTATTTTTAGTAGAGATGGGGTTTTGCCATGTTGGTCAGGCTGGTCTTGAACTCCTGACCTCGTGATCTGCCCACCTCGGCCTCCCAAAGTGTTGGGATTACAGGTGTGAGCCACTGCGCCCAGCTGCGATTTTTTTTTTTTTAAGCTTATCAGATAGAGTTACTGTATTTTATATGTGGCCCAAGACAATTCTTTCAATGTGGCTCAGGGAAGCCAAAGGTTGGACACCCCTGCAAAGAGAGTTGAAAAATCCCAGCACCAAACCACCTCTGCGGGCACCAAGGAAGCTGTGCAGCAACTAGAGCATCTCTGCTGACTTCAGGGCTTTGCTGTGGGAGAGGCAATGCTGTCCCATCCCTTCACGGACTTGGACAGCAGACTGACATGACCCGCTGAGACAGGAAGAGAAACTGGGGCCTTCTGAGTACTCGCTCAGAAAGGCCCCCTTTGAAGTGGGATATCTTTATGGGAGTAGCAGGGAGTGGAAAGGAAGCTAGAGGGAGAAAGCAGAAACCTCCAGCCCCAGATTGCTGAGCCTCTCCCACAGATTTTCTGAGCAGGTTTGGGGAGGGGCCTGAGAATGCGTATTTCTATCAAGTTTCCAAGTGATGCTGATGCTGCTGGTTCAGCGACCAGACTTTGAAAACTACTGGCCTAGAGGCATCCCAGTTGAGTGTGGCTACTCCCCCACCCAAGGATCTCTCATTATTACTCAGCCAGAAAAGACATTATTCCACTTTCTTCAAACAGTGCTCCTAGGAGTCACTATTTGAAGTACAGCAAATTCACCAAACCACCACATGAACTATATTAAAAATGTGCCTGCAAACTTCATCCCAGCATCCAATACAAAAGATGCTGAATTCATCATGTTTTAATTGATTCACATCACACCTTGCCTCCATTAATGTGGATGATTGGGAGTTAGCCAGGCTTAAAATTTATTATGCATGGAACAAGAGCTATTACCTGAGCTTGAAAAACACTTTGAGCATAGTGTGAGATGTTAGACTTGTGAGTAAAGATGTGAGTGTCTGGTTGTGCCGAGATTCTCTGTCATGACATCCTGATCACGACTTTGATCTGCTGAACCAAATCTCTTCATTGCTTCTGGAGCCTCTTTCTAAAACCCAAACTGGTAGCTTGGCATTGGTAATCTATATACTTCTAGATTGCTACTACTCCCCCCCCCCCCCCCCCCCCCCACCATTTAAAACTGCCTCTTTAAAGCTTGGCATTAATTTCCCACCAATCTTATCCCTGTGGGCTGAAGTAGTAAAAGTCAATTTTTGGTCAACAAGTGAAATAAACTGTTTTCAAGACACATATGGAGTAAATATGGATGGTAAAGAGGTGCTACTTTTACAGTCACTCTTCTGACCATCCGTTTCACAACGAAATTATTTACAGGTCTCTCCGAAACTGGCTCCTCTATTACTCAGATGGCCGAGAACCGATGGGCCCAGCCACCAGCCCTAATGTGCTCACCCTCATGTGGTTCATTACTGCAAATAAAGGTGTTGGCCAAAATGATCTGAAGCAGCTGAAAACTATCCCATTATGTAGCACCCAATCAAGGACTTCTGTGTTTTTTTAATCCTTTACTTGACTCTCACCACATGGAAGCATTTTGAGAACGTTCTGTGGGCTTCATGAAACTATTCTGGGACTCCCGCGCCGACAACAGGCCTCACTTTGATGTCAGTGCTAAATGGCTGTTCCAGGGAAGCGTGCTCACTAACTCTACCCCTTCTTTACGCCCGTCATTGTTAAACAGGGCAGCTTTCGCAAATCGCTTTTGCAAAATCTTATGGTTTCTGCACTTGGTCCTAGTTTCCAAACTCTCTCTTCCAAAGGAAACTCAGGGTTTGCCTTTCCTAACTCTTGCCTGATGAAGTTGTACAGTTGTACACTGCCAGTCCTGGCAGTGCTGTTAATAAGGTGGATATGATTATTACTGGTTATCATCAATGAAGACAATAACAAACATTCGTGAACACCTGTTTTGTGCGAGGCACTGTGGTAAGTCCTTTAGATGCATTATCTCATTTAATCTTAAAAATAGCCCCAGGTGTTGGTACTATTACATTCTCTATTTTGAAGATGGCAAAACTAAAAGAACACACACACTATATTTGGGGTGAAATATCTACTATGTGAAGAGACTGAAACAGGTTTAGAGCTTGTATTCTTAAACTCTTAAGCCACCTGGTAGATTAAAAGAATGATGTACATTCAGAAAGGTAAGAAGTCTTGAGTGAATACAGCTTAATGCATTTTCATAAAATGAACACATCCATGTAATCAGCACTCAGATAAAAAAATATTACCAGCATCCTAGAAGCCCTACTCTTTGCACCTCTTAACCATTAGCCACCCACTCTGCATAGGAAAATCTTATGACTCTTCATATTATATGTTAATTTTGCCTATTTTTGAGCTGTAAAGGAACTAATATAGTGTTTCTTCTGGGCTTTTTTTTTTTTTTTTTTTTTTTGAGATGGAGTCTCGCTATGTAGCCCAGGCTAGAGTGAAGTGGCACAATCTCAGCTCACTGCAACTTTCACCTCCCAGGTTCAAGCAATTCTCCTGCCTCAGCCTCCCAAGTAGCTGGGATTACAGGTGCCCACCACCATGCCTGGCTAATTTTTGTATTTTTAGTAGAGACGGGGTTTCAGTATGTTGGTCCGGCTGACATCAGATGACACCCACCTCCGGCCTCCCAAAGTGCTGGGATTACAGGTGTGAGCCAGCGCACCCCATCTGGCCTTAATTTGTTTTGCCCCATATTTGTGAGATTACCTATGATATTATATGTAGCAGCAGCTCATTTTTCATTGCTGTATTCTACTGTATCACTGTATTAGTCCATTCTCACACTGCTATAAAGATACTACTCAAGACTGCATAATTTAAATAATAAAGTAAAGAGGTTTAACTGACTCACAGTTCTGAATGGCTGGGGAGGCCTCAGGAAACTTAAAATCATGGTAGAAGGGGAAGCAGGCAAGTCTTACATGGAGCAGGCAAGAAAGATAGTGTGAGAGCACAGAAAAAATTTACCATTTATAAAACCATCAGATCTCGTGAGAATTCATTCACTATCACGAGAACAACATGGGGGAAACCACCCCCATGATCCAATCACTTCCCTCCCTCAACACGTGGGGGTTACGGGTCCCTCCCTTGATACGTGAGAATTCCGATTCGAGATGAGATTTGGGTGGGGCACACAGCCAAACCATATCAATGACCATACCACAATTTATTCTGTTGCTAATAGGCAGGAATTTTTTACAACCTGGGGCTACTATAAATAACGCTGCTAGAAACATTTTTGTACACACATACTGGTAACATACACATAAATATATTTCTGCTGGCCCACACCTAGGAATGGAATTGCTGGGTATGTTTAGCTTTAATAGATACCTCCAAGTTCTATCCGTGCTGTTATGAATTGGCAAATGTCTTCAAGCATATAATGGACTGAACTGTGTGTCCCCAAATTCATATGTTGCAGCCCTAGCCCCCAGCGTGATCCCATTTGGAGATAGGGCCTTTAAGAGAATAATTAAGGTTGAATGAGGACATATGAGTGGGACCCTGATCCAACAGGACTGGCATCCTAAAAAGAGACACCTGAGCTCACTCACGTGCTCCCTTATTGTGTACCAAGGAAAGGCCACGTGAGGCTGCAGCGAGAAGGTGGCCGCCAGCAGCCAGGAAGAGAGGCCCACTAGACCCAACCCTGTGGACATCTTTTGTCTTGGACGTTGAGCCTCTTGACATGTGAGAAAATACATCTCTGTCGTTTAAATCCACCTAGTCAGTGATTTCACATTTTATCAGCTGGAGCTGGCAAATCCAGAGGAGTGGTGAAGAACCTGAACTCACTTCAGTGTACTTCCTTTCTATATGGGATCTTGGCCTCTCCGATCCTGGCAGCTGGGCAACTTTGTGCCTACAGTCTTGTCTCCCTAGCCCTTTGATTCTGTCAAAGCTCATGTCAGGGTCACAGACTCTTAATGGCTTTGTAGCGTCATCCTGTGCCACTTCCAGCCTGGCAAAAGACTGGAGGGAAAAAAGTGCTTTGAGGGTGGTCTGTAAAACGTTACTCTATCATTACTGGAAATGGAAATCTATTTATAGAGTAAATAATTAACTCTAAATAAAGTTTAAATAAACTCTTTAAATAAAAAATAACTTTATTTTTTAAAGTTATTTGTAAGTCAGTTGTTTTTAACTTACAAATAACTTAAAAAAATAAAACCGTAGTGGGACTAGCTTACCAAATCTGGCTGCTGGCTTTTTTTTTTGTCCCTAGACATGGGGTCTTGCTGTGTTGCCCAGGATGGTCTCAAACTCCTAGGCTCAAGTGATCTTCCTGCCTCAGCCTCCTGAGTAGCTGGAACTACAAGTGCCTGCCACCATGCCTAGTGTCTGGCTGCTTTTCATTAAAGTATTTCTCAGAGTCAAATAGCTATTCAAATGTGGTATTTGCTAATTTTTGAGATATCAATCTGATAGAATATTTTCCTTTAAGGATGTCTCGGTTTGAAAACCCATACTTTCTAGATCTTGTAAACTTAGAGAACTTATAATTTCCTAGACACTTAGAAAGGCGACTCCCCTCAGAAAGATTAGACTGGCTTGGAATGTTTTCCTAAGAAAGATGTTCATTTATAAGAGATACAACCATTCAAGGGCATCTGAATTTTTAAAAAACGATCACTTTTGATGGCTGTAAAACATAATCACAGATAAAACCAGAACAAAGCCCTGTATGTGAGAATGCCTGGTCCCGAGGCCCTTGCTGTCCCCCTTGTTAGCAGTGAGGCTCTGGGGAGTCACTTAGCTACGTAGGGCGTCAGTTTCTTCATGTATAAAGGGCATAATCATGCTTGTGAAGTGTTTCCAAATCTCCAGAGCACTGTTGGCTGCTTCGCCCTGGGCACTCCCTCAGCACTGCCGAGGTTAATCCTCAGCACTGACTGCAGGGCAGTGCTCCATGACTAGCACACACGTCTTGGCCTCCTCCACTAGACCATGTCCTTGGTCAGGCAGAGGCCTATCCTGTTCTTTTATCCGTAGTCCAGTGCCTTGTACGTGGCAGGTACTGAATGATGAACAACAAGTCCTCCTGCCAGCACCCAGCACACTGCCTTTAACCCTCCCGGCCTGACCCTCTGAGTGTTCACTGAAATGGTGTGCCCTACGCTGATATATATATATATATATATATCAGGGCAACTGCATCTTTGATAGATTTGGGAAGTGGATTTGCTACACGATGTGAGATAATCAGTATCACCCTAGAAAACTCCTTTAAAAGCCCACAAAGTACAGTATGATTGTATATTTAATCCACTACAACAATCCTTAATGCACCATCAATTTTGAGAACCCTAAGCTAGGGTAAAAAAAGGAACTGGCATAGCAAAGATCTAGGCATTCAAACTCCTTTTTGAAATATCTGTTGAAATACACATTGAGACCAGGCGCAGTGGCTTACACTTGTGAACCCCGCACTTTGGGAGGCTGAGGTGGGTGGATCACCTGAGCCCAGGAGTTCAAGACCAGCCTGGGCAACACGCGAAACTCCGTCTCTACCAAAAATACAAAAATTAGCTGGGTGTGGTGGCATGTGCCTGTAGTCCCAACAACTTCGGAGGCTGAGGTGGGAGGATAGCCTGAGCCCGGGAGGTTGAGGCTGCAGTGAGCCGTGATCTTGCCACTGCACTCCAGCCTGGGTGACAGAGTGAGACCCTGTCCAAAAAGAAAAAAAATAAAAAAGATACCTATTGAGTCCCTGCCATGAGGGCTGAGGAAGGCCTGCTCGCCT
This sequence comes from Mandrillus leucophaeus, assembly GCF_000951045.1. NCBI lineage: Eukaryota > Metazoa > Chordata > Mammalia > Primates > Cercopithecidae > Mandrillus > Mandrillus leucophaeus. The sequence goes on along the minus strand of NW_012101554.1, from coordinate 2,730,472 downwards.
GCAGTGTCCTTCATTCTGCTTTCACTGATACCTCTATGACTGCTGCACCTACGTGTGTTAGAGATTTTTTACTGTGAAGAAAACGAAGTGAGGCTGAGTTCTCAAGTCAACGACTAGCCTGGGTCCCTGGAACATCCCTCTTTTGAAACCCAGTACACATTAGCTTGGGATCTTTAAAGGCTTTGAAAAAGTCCTGTGGAATATTTACTTGGTTACCCCAGTTTCTCAACCTTAGTTTGACATAGAAGCTTGATTCTTCTTGGTATATGATACCTATTAATATTCTGTGGAACATCTTCAGTGTGACATGCTGGGAATGAAGCCTTAGGCCATTACTCAAAGCATTTCTGACTCTGATTTTACAAACAATTCTTAACACAAATGTTTGGCTTCAGGGCAGCAGTTGAAAACAAATTAGAAATGAGTAAGGAAGCCTGTCAGATTAGAAAGAAAATGGACAGCTAGCATCCTGGCAGGTATGGAAGGGACAGAGTATGACAAAGCAGCCACGGGGTTAGATTCAGATATTTAATGAATATTGTTGCATGGTGCAATCATGGAGGTTCAAAATAATAGCAATTGAGTCCATAAGGGAAGATGACATTCTTGCTTGACAAGAATGTCATTATATTTCACCAAGACTAAAATTACAAAGTTTCGGTGTATAAAGGCAAGATTTAATTGTTGGGAAAATTTATCAGAGCCAGCCACAAAAGCCAGGCTGACCAAATCAAATGGATTCTTTACATCTTCCAAGTTTCCAGAAGAACCTTGAACATCGTTAGCCAGAAGATATGGTAAATTTGACCCCAGACATTCTCTTGAAGGAGTAAGGTCTTCTAATGAGTGAATGTCAAGACATCAGCACATAAGTAATGGTTTATTTCTCCTGTAGGTCACATCCATCTGTGAATCAAGCTGCCTTGCAGTCCACATGGTCAGCATCTCTCCCATGGCTCAAGGTTCACTGATCAAGGTTGTTTAGCCAGTCTTGTAGTATATCAAAAGCCTCTCCATTTTTTTTGTTTGTTTGTTTTAGTGACAGAATACACAAGGGAATTCTTCACAGGAGGAGTAGTAGTCCTAAATCCCTTCTGCTTTCCATTGTATTGGATGTATCGCTTGTTCTCTTTAATAATCATTTTTTTCTATCCTCATTCATTGTACTTGGACAGTTTTAACCTGGGGATAATGTTCATAGACTGTAGCTCCTGGAAGAGCAGCTTGCAGGCATACGGAATACGGAGGGAAGACACGTGGCAGGATGACTTGCAGTAATGGCACCTGAAACCCAAGTCAGCAAGTGTTAGACAGCAACTCGGAAACAAAGGCCTTCACGTAGGAAGTGAAAACGGTCTCTATAAAGTTCTATTATCATTCTATCAAATTATCTTTCTGTTCCTAAGTGTTCAGTTGCACTGTCATATAAGTACATATGCGCCCAGAAAAAAAGAAACATCCAAGGAAGCAAAAGAAAAAATGAAACAAACACCATTCCCTCCGGTGTTCAAAGCATGCAAGTTGAGTCAGTCGTTACCACACATCTAGCCCTTTCTCCTTAAAATGTAAAACATCTGCCTATATACTTGTTTTGAAAGAGCTCCAGAAATCTGAACCATTGGGAAATTTACCCAAATTTGATTTTTTTTCATTGTTTAAGGAGTTTTAAACTAATTCAATCAATTTCCATGTATTTGATAAGCATCTACTATACTAGCAGTATATTATTCTAGGCAAGGTGCTCAACAATTATAACTTGGTTTCTGTCATTGAGATACATAAAGTCTGATGGAAAAGACAAAACTTCTGTAATAGGACAGTGGTATTCAATCAAATGGTAATCAGGCTTGGTTATTTCTATGAGTGTTGGAAGGTACATGTTGTCCCTTGTGAGAAATTAAGAAATGTATGTATGTGTGTATGTGCATATATATTTCCACTTAACCCTAACAACAACAGCCCATGTTCCTAACCAATTTGCCTCATATTCCAATTAGGACTTTATTTTCTCTTCTTTCCGGAAGAGCTGGTAAACTGAACTTAGTTCTTAAATCAATGGCTACAACTGTAGAAGGGTCCCTGGGGAGAAAGTGATTTATTCTTTCAGGTTTCAGATCAAAATAGGACCTTACCCTACTCCTCAAGGGTCCGCAGCAGCTGGGACAGTAGGTATCCAGTACAAATCCTGACTCTCAACAGGTAGAAAACTAGGTCCTCACAGTTAACGAGGAGGAAAATGAATCCAAGAAGAATAGCAACTGAGGCTTGGAAGATCTGGTGCTGACCAGGAACTGGAGGAGGATTCCTTAGTGAACAAAGGATTGGCCATTCTGGAGGGCAGTAAGACAGTGTGTGTAAAAATGTAAATGTGCATATTCTTTGATTCTGTAATCCCAAAAGTGACAAAGGGATGTGTACAAGAATGTTGACAGCCACACTATTTATAACAGCAGAACGTGAGACTATGCAAATGTCCACTGGGACATTTACATAGAAGACTGAAACCATCAGACCTGCTGTTGTGGATGCACATTTATTGAAATGGAAGGTGTCCAGGACAAACTGTGAAGTGAAAAAAGCAGTTTGTTAATCAGCATGGTCCCAAGGGGGCCCTCAAACAGGTTTTGTAAGTGTATGGAGCCCCCAAAATCATATGTAAAATTTTAATTTTTTTGTGTGTATATTTGTATCTTTCTCCTCTTATCAGAATCTTGAAAGAGTCACCAAAATGTTAATAGTGGTCATCTCTGGGTGGTGGGAATTAATGTGACTCGCTTTATATTTGTGGTAACTTTTGAATGTTTTACAATGAGCAGGGATCATTTTTGCAATCAGTAAAATAAAGCTTGTATTATTTTAGAAAAGAAAAGTAAGCACTGAGGCTGAGAATGTACACGTGGTGGTGGTAACTATGCAGTCTCCTGAGGAGGAGAATGAGAGAAGACTAACCCTCACAAATGCACAATTGATGCTATGACGAGGCGACGCAGGGTGCTTAACCTGTATTTGATCCGTCGATAGTACAAATATAAACTTGGTGAGTTACTTTTTCTTAAAAGATTATTTAAAGACCTATTTAATACATTCGAGTTTAAAAATTATCTTTTTAATGTGCTTAGGTGGATGTAATCTATCTAGGAATCATGTTCATGCTTTCATTAAATTGGGGAAATGGATTTAACAGGGGTAACTTTTCTCTTCTTCTGACTAGTACATTACCCAATGACTCCAATCCAAGCTAATCTATTTTACATTTCCATATGTACTGATTCATATTCCAGAAAGCCCTTTAATCTTCTCTATTATTAAATATTTCTCCATCATTTAAAATGTTCCAGTGTGCATGTGTGTGTATAAAACCTGACCTTACCTTGTATCTGAACAATCTGCAAAGGTAGAAACTTGACCTGAACAACAATAAAATGAACGGATTTTTTTAGGGCAAAGGTAGCAAAAACGGGAGGCTGTGGCTTCACATGAGAAATGACTGTCCAGTGAAACATCCTCTATGAGCTAATTATCTTAACAGGGATTTTCTTTTTCCTGAAGTCTTCCTTTTGGACCTCGCTTTTGTGACTTATACCCTTAGTGTCTTCTGTAGAACAACAGTCGTGCTGTAAACATCCCCATAGCAATGCCTCACTAATGTGCAAATCCCTGACAAAAGGCCAGTTTCAAGGTTCCGAACTGCTCTAATTACCCAGCCTCCATTGTGCCGCTCATTAAAGAGCAACTTCCTCCAACGACGCCCATGCTCCCTCCCACTCAACCTAGCACACATGATCAGGTAATGATGGGAAAAATGACAGCATCATTATGCTCCTCGGCCAGAAAGCAGCACCCGAGGCGGCGGCTAGACTACTAGAATGGATTAGGATTTTTTTCTGTTGGCAACAAGGGTATAAGTAGGCCACTCAAAATCAGACATACGGTATATATTGAGGTCTGTTTAATTACAGTAAAGATCCTCAAAGTGTATAACCTGATTTAGTTCTCTTTCAAAGGATTTCAAATACAATGCACACTGAACACATACGCTTCAAAATCAGACACTGCCATCAGATGCTCTCTAAATGAGACAGAAATGAAGCAGGAAAGAAGATATACATTTAGCAGAATGATGTTGAGGATCAATCACTGCTTACAGGTCTTCTTGCTTACATTACCTTCCCTGGGTAACCAGTGGCGGAGGGGGGAAGGTTCTCAAAGTGCATAAGTGAATCGGGTTGACTGTTTTCTTTTTTCTTTGGGGGTAGGGAGAGGGAGGAGGAATGCAAGGGGGAGGAAGAGAAAAGGAAACGTTTTGAAGTTCCATGACCTCTATTTTTAATGACATGATTCTTCTGTACCATCCTTTCAAAGTAAATTATTTAAAAATGCTTGTGTCAAATTTGAAGATTTAAGCATAGTGGAACGAGGATTCAGGCATCTTCCTATTACATGATTTCTTTTCTTTTTTTTCTTTTTGGTTGCACAGCCCAGACTATAAAAAGCAAGCTCAATATGCATTTCAAAAGACAAACAGACATCTCAGGACTGAAGCAAACCCTCATCTCATTCATATAAGAAACAGCTAGGCTTATCCTCGGAATCATGTCACCTCTTCTCTGCAACCTTATGAAAGATGAACTGCAAATGGCCACCTCTTCTGTTAGTTTTTAAAGTGAAATGATCTCTTCACGGACAAAGAGTCTTCTACACCAAAATCAGGAAATAACTGGCTAAAAGGTTTTGACATTTATCTGGCAAGGGATACACTGTGTTCTAAGAAGCCCACTTGTTCAACTTGTGATTGGCTTTTTTCAACTTAGAAATTAGTAGCTCAGGATGGCAAGAAGTTGAGACTCTGTCTGGAAGGAAACTACAGTGGGGACTCAATGGGGAAACGGTGGCCCACAAATTCCTCAAATTCCAGCAATGAATGTTATTTGGGCCTAACTATATCTTGGGGATGGCCCCTATCTAGAGAAATGGCACTCCAGGGAGGGCAGGTGAGGGGCAATGAGGGGGTGAGGCTGGAAGCTCTGCAGCTTCTGCCTTAGATCTTGTTGGACCTTGCCTCTGATTGAAAAGTTAAGTAAAGAACTCACTTTTGGCTGGGCGTGGTGGCTCATGCCTGTAAATCCCAGCACTGTGGGAGGGATCACTTGAGCCCAGGAGTTTGAGACAAGCTGGGCAACATGGTGAAACCCTGTCTCTACAAAACATACAAAAGTTAGTCAGGCGTGGTGGTATGAGCCTGTAGTCCCAGCTACTCAGGGGACTGAGGTGAGAGGATCGCTTCAGTCTGGGAGGTTGAGGCTGCAGTGAGCCGAGATCACACCACCGCACTCCAGCCTGGGTGACAGTGAGACTCTCTGTCTCGAAACAAAACAAAACCAAAAACAAAATAAAAAACCCCTCGCCTCTGGGGAACTACGGATTCTCTTGCCCACAGGAGTGTTTTAGGAATAACCCTAAGCGAGCTTTTTGTTCTTCGGCGACAGAGTGGAATCATTACAAATAGGAAAGGTGGTGCAACTGCACAAAAACAAAAAAAAATCTAGTGTCATCTTTTAAGGTGACCTTTGTGTACCAAACTCTACACAGAAATTATAAACTTTACAAACAACATGATTTACTTATTGGCAATCCTATAAATGCAGGGTATCATTCAACCAGTACTCTTTCATGAAGCATCTACCAGGTCCCAGGCTGGAGAAATGAGGGTAAACATGACAGGATGCAATGAGAATAAAGTAGAAGATAAGCTCCTTGGGAGCAGCCATCATCTGTCTTGTTCACTGCTGCATTTCTGGGGCCTAGAACAGTGTCTGACACTTAGCAGATACTTACTAAATGTTTGCTGAATAAATTACTGAGACAGACCCGGTTTCTGCCCTCACAGAATCTACCGTACAAGTGTGAAGCAGCTAGCCTTGGCAGAGAGAGTACAGACAAGGGGGCAGGGTACCAGGTCGTCTTGGTCTTGGCTCTTGGCTCTGTCACCAATTTGCTGTAAGACCTGGGGCAGCATCCCTGGCTCTTTGGGTCTGAAGTTACAAATGAAAGCATTCGATGTAATGTTCCCTAAAGAGGTTTCTTTAACACACTGTGATTCTAACATCCAACAATGCATCTGCTAGAATTTTCACAGGCAAATAGTGTTATAAAAAGTACCTGAGATAATATTTAAAAGAAGATAAAGTTTGTACTCCTTGGGAACTGAGCCTCTAGCTGTGTAGGAAGTAGATCACAATGCAGACAAATGAGACATGTACACAGAGTATCCCCAATGACAGGAATACATGCATGAGGGAGGGTATGTTAGTGATCACAGACAGAGGCTGGAGAATACGCGGATAGGATCCAGGGTCAATTCTTGAGCTGTGATTTAAGAGGCAAGAGGTGTGGTATGAGAGACATATGGTATCCACTTACCAGCCAGAATACCCCAGAAGTCCACACTGCCCACAGACATCAACCTCAAAGGCATCACTTGAAATCATTAGTCTCTCTAGCAAAAGCATACTGGCTCCATAACCGATTAAACAGTCACGTTCCATTTCTCCAAGACGCAAGCCACCATCACGAGACCGTCCTTCGGTGGGTTGCCTTTGAAACAAGTTATTAGACAAATGTGTTATTATTCTGCTAAACAAACAAAGAAGCAGCATCACATGCTGGCAGAGAGCACGAGGCTTTGGAGCAGGGCTCACCTGGATCCAAATCAATAACTGGACAGTGACCTTGAACATGCTACTCAGCCTCAGCTGTAAAAGCACATAAGCACACCTATCCCAAACAGCCTGAATTGAGAAAAAATACTGATGGTTGTTATGGTTAAATGAAATTAATATATAATTACATAATCTCATATGATATAACAACATATTAATATATAATCGAGAAAACACCATTACTATTACCATCACTATCATTATTATTAGAACTTAGCAGAGTTTTCAAATCAGGAAACAATGTCTTTGAGTATTTTCAAAGATGTCTCAGTATTCTATTATTTAAAAGCAGAAAAACTAAGCAGAACAGACTGGGGGGGGGAACCTGGATCCTCCAGTAGTTGTGGCCAGAGCTGTTAGCCTCTTGAATGGATTCCCTGTGGTTTGTGTATATGCTGGGCTTGAGAATACTTTAAAAGGTTCAGAATCCAGGACCCAGAGATCTAGGTAAAATCAGGGGGATCTGAACAATTTAGGTAACCCCATGTAGGTATGGATCACACAAATTATTTGGGGGAAAAAAAAGCAAGCTCCCTGGCAGGCTTCTTAAAGGTAATCTTTGAGCAGGGGTGACCATGCACCCCTTGTTTGCTGTATTCCATAGCATCTTTTAATCTTTGTTGTTGCTGCCATCTCCCAAAGAATTAAGAAGGTGAACACAGGGTATGCCAATACATACCAAAATTTTACGATTTTTAGAATTGTTGTGGTTTTAAGTTTCAATGTGAAATCAAAGAAGTTGTAGAATACTTGTTGAAAGGAAATATGCACATGAATAACTTACAAATAGGTCTAAATAAACACATTATAGTGGAAACTTCATAACTGAGCACACTGATACATTTTTATCTGCCAGTAGAAACACGCATGGGCAGTTGCTTCCTCCACCTGAGGTCAGTGAACAAGGTAAAGGTAGACAGACCACATGTGGACAGAATCCAATACTTGGATTTTAACCAACTAAGATAACTGACTACAGACAAATGCACTTGAGGCAGTCTTCATATGGAAGGCACAAAAGTAATACCAAAGTAATAACTTTTTCTACACAACAAAGCAAAATATAGGAAATAACTGCTTTGACATTTATGTTACTCTGAAATAGTTTTTGGATGTTGTAACTGAAATGGAAGTTTAGGAGGGGACAGCATTTAGGGGAGAAACACATCTAACCCAATGAGGGTCCCATTGCTGAAGTGATTATTGTCTTCAGAATCTCAACTTCTCCTCCCTCTTTGCAGTTTTAAGCCCACATGTGTCTATCATTTCAACAGAAATGTGCAAGTGCTCAGTTTTAAATGGTCAAGGAATTGAGTCATCTACACCTCTCCCTTGGTTTAAAAAAAAATAAAAGCCCCAGCATGAGCTGCCTCATCCTTGCCCCCTCTCCACATTGTTACATCCAGGCTGTGCTCAGTGAAAGTGGGGAGGGAACCGGATGCTTGCCGATGCCACCTGTGGATAGGCATTGTATCCATTCTGTATTCACACTCTCGACATTTACCGGCACCTGTTAAGTAGGTATATTGTCTCCACTTTAAATACGAGAAATGCTGAAGCTGAGCATTTCATCAGACTGTGGTCATCAGTGATCTGTTCAAGGCTTGTGATGGAACGAAAAGGTAGAGATGAGAGCGTCTGACTCCAAGGCCTGGGTTCCCTCCCTTAGCCCAGGGTTCCTCAACCTTGGCACTGCTGACATACTGAGCTGGGTGACTCTTTGTTGTGAGGGGCTGTCCCTATAGCATCCCTGGCCTTTCCCTACTAGATGCCAGTAGCTACTTCCCCAACCCCAAGTTGGGACATATGAAAATGTTTCCAGATGTTGTTAAATGTCCCCTGGGAGGCAAAATCATCCCTGGCTGAGAACCACTGCCCTCGACTACGCATTTCCAACTGGAAAAAACAGCACTAAGAACATGTGAAACTTAGTAGCTGTAATTCTCTTTCCCAAGAAATTTATCCATTCATTAACACACAGACACTGTGCTTGGGATCGAGGGTATACCTGTATGGGGTGCAGGTGGCCCCTAACCTCCTCTAGCTTACTCAAGTAAGTCTGCAAGTGGAGGTGCCTTATGTTTCAATAACATTAGTTTTAAAAAACTCCAATTGTGGTTTATGCTAACAATTAATGTATGCATGTGTCTTCTGTGTACACAGGGGCATATCAATGTGTGTGTGGGTATATACATACACATCTTCTTATATGAACCTTTATAAATAGGACCATATTTGCAGACATTTACACAGTAAATAGTTGTGTTAGGAGTCCACTGGCAAGACCTATGGTGGGTTTGCTCTTGCACTTGTGAAATATTTTGTAATTGGCTGCTACTTTTTCATGTTAATCATACATATATGATTTTCTTAAAGTCAAACTTGCCAAATTTTGACATCTCAGGAAAACAGAAACTTTGTTGAGTCTGCTTTTTGCCATATCTGGAAAATACAAGGTGGGCTTGACTGCATTATCAATTCTTTTTGTAGGTACTTTTCTCTTACCTGGTAAGGACGGCTCGTGGGCCCCGGGCCCGGGCATGCATTTTATCCAGCACCATGTGTTTCAGCTTCTGATAGTACACGGGGCCAAAATATATGTATGCTTCTAAGGGCTCACTGAAAGAAAGATCAAGTGTTGTGGGTTAAGAAACTACGTTTGGGCTAACAAGAGACAGCCTTTGGACCCATCACTGGCAGGTCCTTACTCATTTATGACTGACTGGATAAGAATGATTTTCAGTCTGTAGTGAATGAAAAGACTAGTTCTAAAAATATGAAAAGTACCACAGCTATATTCAAAGATAAATAGTTTTACAAAGAAATAGACACTTAAACAGGTTGGGAAACAGTGTGTATGGGATGATCCCTCCTTCAGGGTGACCTCCCTGGTCAGGCCACCATCCTTTCTTGCTTGGGCTGCCACAGACAATCTTCTATTTAATCTCCCTGCTTCCACTCTAATCCCTCAACAATCTATTCTTTGCATAAAAAGTCAGGGGACTCCTTCTAAAATGTAAATCACAATAGGTCATTCTTCTGTCCTCAACTCACCAATGGCTTCCTATCATACTCAGAATCTGTACTGCCAACATTCTATATTATGGTCCTATAGTGAGACATACTCCAGTTCCTGCACACCTTACTATTCCTATTCCCATGTCCTGACACTCACGCTACTCCAGCAACACTGGCCTCTTCATTACTCCTCAAATGGAGCAAGCCTGTTCCTCTCTTGGGGCCTCTGACTTACTGTTTCCTTTGCCTGAAACACTCTCCCACCAGGTACTCACATGGCTCTGTCAAACATTTCACCTGCTCAGAGGGACTTTCCCTGAACATCTAAAGAAGTTCTCCTCCCACCTGACATCGCCACTCCGGCCCCGTCTCAACCTGACCCTTTGGTGCACTTGCCCCTTTTGATACCGTGGTGTACAATTTATTATCTCTCAGATTATTGTGTGTCCTCCCCACAAGAAGTAACTCTGCAAGGATAAGCACTTTGTCTCCTTTGTCACGGTGGCTCCAGCACCTGTGACCCTGCCTGGCACACAACTCGTACTCAGTAAATGTCTATTACATAACTGATTCAATGAATCTCTAGAAAGGCTGTAATAAGAGTTTAAGAAGAGGGTGAATATACATGTACTTTGACAGAAGAAACCTTTTCTCATTAGTCTGGAGCAAGAACAACCAGAGCACTGATGTCTTAAAAAATTTTTTTTAACTGCCTCAAACTTCCTTCTTCAAAGGGAAGGAAGCATCTACCATGTGCTACTTAATCCATACAATGATCCAGGGAGGAAGAACTGTCACCTCTATTTTGAAGATGAAGAAATGGACACAGACAGCCCGAGAGGTTAGGTAAGAGCTGGTGAGTGGTGCAGTGGGGATTCAAATCCAGGGCTCTCCCTGCGACACTGGTCTGATTTGGAACAAGTAAACTCTGGGCTACAGCATGATGTAAAAGCAGAAAAAGCAAAGGAAACAACAGACACAGCAGAGAGGCAAAGAAAAAGCTTGGCCCCTGCTTGCTCCGTGTCCCTGATCACATTCTCAGCATCCTAAGCCAGGGCTTATGCAGTCATCAGGCCATTCTGCTAACTTCAGCACAACCTGGTTCTTGGAAGACACAGAATAGAGTGGAAGGCACAATGGAGAGGGTATCAAGAGACCCTGTCCTTGTCTCAGTTTTGTCACACAGTAATTACATGACCTCTCTAGCTGAGCGTTCTTAGTCATACAAGGCGGTCAGAACAAGATTCTTTCCAGCTCTAACAGTGAATGATTCTATTCCTCAATGGTAGGGTTGCTTATGGTAGAATTTATGACACTCAGTTACCCAATGCTATTCCATCATCCATAGAGTAAAGCCATATGCAATTTTTCCTCCTACCTATGTTCAAGAATGAACAAAAGGTGAAAGCTGGTGGTGATATGTTTAAATGCCCTCGGGAATTTTTAACTAAACAGTGCTTCTCAGATTTTGTCACTGAAATAAATGGCAAAGAAATGAAAACTCTGGCTGAGGGCTTAGGGGAAGGCAGTGTGGACTGGGATATAGGCTAACCATTATCTATGGCAAGCAGGATATAACCCATCCAATTCTTTCAGTACAAATTATGTTCATGAAGGTCCACCAAATTGATCCTATGGTTTTGCACTTTCTGGTCAACATATGGCCAAAAATGTGCCTTATTTCTGGGTGGAGATGTGAAGAGAAGGTTAATGAATTTAGCAATGACAACTATGTTTTCTGAAATGGTCACAATTATTTTATTGAACCATTTCTGAAATGGTCCATTGGTCTTTTCCTGTAATGTGATTTTCTATAACATCTCAGGAATGATACACCTAAGAAATCCATATTATTATAGTCTTAATAGGCAATTTTTAAAAGCACTCCAACCATTTCAATCACATCTGGAGAGTCTATTTGCAGCACTAAAATCAAGCGCTGTTCTTACACATGCTTCCATGCTGAGTGTCACTAGTGTTCAAGTGGTTTAAAACCTCAGGGCGCGGTGGCTCACGCCTGTAACCCCAGCACTTTGGGAGGCTGAGGTGGGTGGATCACTTGAGGTCAGGAGTTCAAGACCAGCCTGGCCAACTTGGCAAAACCTCGTCTCTACTCAAAATACAAAAAATTAGCCAGGCATGGTGGTGCGTGCCTGTAGTCCCAACTACTTGGGAGGCTGAGGCAGGAGAATCGCTTGAACCCCTCAGGGAAGCAGAGGTTGCAGTGAGCCGAGACAACACCATTGCACTCCAGCCTGGGCAACACAAGTGAAGCTCTATCTCAAAAAAAACCCCCCAAAAAACAAAAAACAAAAAAACCCCAAAGCCAACCAAACAAAAAACAACACCTAGAAGAACACTATAAACACTAGGTCCTGGAGTTTTATCTGGCATAAAATACATAAGTGTGTATTAATTTAGGCAACTAATTTGATCCTTTAAAACCACGGTGATTCCAGCTTCAGAACCTTGTCATTCACGATCATTGCAGGGATCTGCTTCTCACAGGTTAACACAAGCTCCCAAGCCTGGTCGCCTGGCTCTATCTCCCCTCCACCCTCACCTCGGGCCGCCAGCACTGCCTCTTCACTGCACCGCAGCCAGGCTGGCCTCTTCCTATTCCCTGAACTTACCAAGCTCTTTCCCTAGCAAAGTGTTAAACATAACTTTTCCTCTCCATTAAACACTCTTCGAAAGCCCTATCCTTCTCACCCTTTATCTCTCAGCTGAAATATCATATCCAATTCCTCACAGGGGCCTTCTCACCCACTCTGTCTCCATTTTGGTGAGAGCTATATGTACTTGTATTTATTTGTCTGCATTCCTTTTTTCAATAAATGTTTATGGAGTGCCTGCCGTATGTCAGGCCCTGTGTTATGCCCTGGAAATAGAACAGTAAACAAAACAGACCAGCCCTGCTTTCATGGAGGTTACGTTCTAGTTGGGGAGGCAGGCAATAGTATTATTATGTAGTATATTTGAAAATGGTGAGTGCTACAGGGAAAATAAAGCAGCAAATGGGCAGTACAGGGTTATAGTTTTAAATTAGATGGTCACAGTAGGCCCTACTGAGAAGTTACCTTGTGTCTGTTATTTTTTAATGTCTAGCAACACATCTAAATGGTCAGCTCCATAGAACTGGGACCATGTCCACTATATTTATTGGTATATACTCAGTGCCTAGCACATATTAGGTAGGTGCTTAGGACATCTTTAGTGAACACATGCACAAATGTTAGGCCTCGGTCTACCTGTCAAAGCATTTATTATTCTGATACTCATCACATAAATGCAGGGAAAGTTCAAGAGTTAAAGGAAAACTTTGCATTATATGTAATTGATGTGTTCCTTAAAAGTAGGTATAGGGTAGAAATCATATTATGGTAAATTAAATCTTTTCTACTTTATTTTTTTTGAGACGAAGTCTCACTACATTGCCCAGGCTAGTCTCAAACTCCTGGGCGATCCACCTACCTTGGCCTCCCAAAAATCTTTTCTACTTTCTAAATTATAATCTTACTAGTACAAACAGCACTCCACAATTGTTAGTTTTCTAAATTTAGATTTTCTGGTATCCAGTTTCTTAAAAAAATAAAGCTTAAGGCAGATAGCTTTAACGCTTACACCTTAAGGTGGGGTGTCCAATCTTTTGGCTTCTCTGGGACGTATTGGAAGAAGAACTGTCTTGGGCCACACATAAAATACACTAACGATAGCTGGTGAGCTAAAATTTTCTTTAAATCATGAAAAACTCTCATAATGTTTTTAAACAAAGTTTACGAATTTGTGTCAGACCACACTCAAAGCCGTCCTGGGCCACGTGCCGCCCACGGGCTGTACAAGCTTGCCTGCAAGTATACTTAATAGAGTACACCTTAAAGCTTTGTCTCCCCTATCCTAGTAAAACCATTCTTTTTCTTTAAAATAGCTCAATCACATGCTTACCCTGTGATGCCCGATGTAACATAGTCTTTCCCCAAGTAGTTATAACCGTGGCGAACGAGGTCCTCACACACATCCTTCACTTTACTGCCTCCAAACGCAGTGCCGTAGTGGAATCTGCCATCCAGCACACCGGCCTTGCCAGCCAGCAGCTCAATGAGCTTCCCCACCTGTGGGATGTGAACAAATTAAGTGAGCACCTCCCTGTGGCACAAGCACTCTCTCTGCTTATTTATCTCCAGCTTATTTCCCCACGACCACTATTAATAACAGTGATAAATTAACAGAAGCAGTATTTAAGCTTGACATGTGTGATCTAATTTTATGACTCTCAATACCCTATGAGATAGGTCGTATATTTCTTCATTTTACAGATGAAGAAACTGAAGTATGGGGAGGATAAGCAACTTGTCCAAGGCCACACAGCTGGTAAGAGGTGGAGCCAGGATCACCAAAAATAATCACTGAAAGGGAGATCCATTTAGGTTCAATACAAGGAGTTCTCTTTTGCTGAGGGGCAAATTCATCACTCAGAAGACTCCACTCTCAAAGGGAGGTATAGACAAGCTCCTCATTCTTTCTGTACAGGAGAGTGGCCCAGAATCGTCAGGGGCTGGAAGCCTGTTTATCTGGCAAGGGGCGAAAGAGCTCTACCTGAAAAAACAGCTTCAGAGTCCTTGTCACCTCCACTCTAACTAAACTAACTGCCTGCTTCTTCCTTAAAGGCAGTGCCTCTGAAAAACCTACAGGTCACTGACCGTCATTCGTGATGGGAAGCCGTGTGGGTTCATGATGATATCCGGACAGATGCCAGAATCACAAAATGGCATGTCTTCCTGGGGGACAATCAAGCCACAAACACCTGGGGGAGAGAAGATTTCATGCCACATAAAGCAAATCGGCAGAAAGGAAGAATACAGTACTTAATTAGGATTTCCCTGCTGCTATTTCTATTTCCACTGCTCTAAAATCTTCCCCATGGCCTCTATCAAGAGTAACAAAAGCAATTTTCAACAATCCTGCTGGACAAACAGTTCAAAAACGACTCTCCTTTCTGTGCTGCTGGCATGGCACACAATGGTGCTGTCAGGCTGCCTGCCCACCCTCCTGTGCCACAGAGACTGAAGAACAGCGGCTTCACTGGACCCCAGGCCTGTGGCCATCCCTGAAGCTTTAAGTCAGCAGCAGTTTTGCTCCTCATCAGCTAGTTTGTGACCTGCGGGGTTCTGCACCCAAGTTAAACAAATCCAAGTTCTCTGACCCCAAACACAGAAATGACTGGATGAGGGGTGTGCTTACAATGTGGTTTTAAAAAACAGTGACAAGAAGTACCTGTGTGTGGCTGATGTGCTAACAGGTTTACCTCTATATAGGCTGCAGTGCTCTGGCTGGTTGGCTGATTTTTCCCAGGGCTTCCCTGGCTGAGTCTAAACTGCCCAAAGGAATTTTAATTCCTATAGCTTACAACCCATTAGGAAAGTGATCTTTGATTGAACTTGTAAAGTTGAACAAGAAAATTAAATGCCAAATCGTTCTTGGAAAAAAAAGGTTAGAATTAGAAATGGAATTCTAAGAATGAAAACAACAAAACAAAAATCTACCAACTCCATGCACTACTAATATTCTCTTAAATTAATTCCCTTAATATCATTCTAACCTATAGGGGATTTTGTTGCTAAATAGTTTTTTATTCCTCTGATTTCTTTTTCTTGGGAAGAGGAGGAGGAATAGAATTTAGATTGTTAACTACAATCTTCATAATTTAGAATCAGAAAACTAGTGTACAGTGGCATTGGATTAAGAAAACAAACGCTTTTACATTTGTAGTAAAAGATAAAATTCCTTTTCTCTGTGCGTAAAGTTATCCACTATCTGCCCCTATTGCAAAGAAACTGCTCTCAAATATTTCATTCAATTTGACTGTATGTAATTATTCCAACTATTTTAATAGTTTGTGATTTGTTATAATCACCAGGAGCTAAAGTCAAAAGAAAAAAGAATGCCATTTGCCTATGTAATACTGGTTATTAATATTCTGATTTCTTGTAGCTGCCCACAATATGGATATTAAGTTTGTGGAGTTGAATTCTAGAGCATGTAGTTAGTTTAAATTGGCTTTTGGGTTAAAATGGTATTGTTTATTATAAATATATGCTTTCCTACATGAAGAATAGAAACAATCATTCAGTTCACTTTATTTCAAATTCAGCTACAATGTGTTAGAATTTCAATCAAGCAGTGTGACCCTTCTTTCTTCCTTCCAAAAATCCATCTTATCCACACTGAAATTATCTGACAAAACCCTAGGGCTACTGGGAAATCTACTTTGAAAGAGATCAAATTGTAAATTTAGGTGCACCGACAACAACATTGTTCAGCAGTGAACAAAATGTTAAAAACGGCAATCCCTAAAGGGGCCGGTTCTGGGACCAGCTCAAGTGAGAATGGAATTTTGGCTGGTGAGGAGATGGAGGGTTCAGCTATACCCCTGAAAAAACCAAACCAAAGAGAAACCTCAGCACCCCTTAAGCAGCGGTTCGCAGGAGGAGGCCGGCGTCTGCTCAGGAGGAAGCTGCCTGTCCACCCTCCATCAAGAGAAGGTGGGAGTGAGGGCAGGAGGTGCAGAAACTGACCAAGGAAGCATGACGTACTTATATTGGGGGTGGGTAAGGAGAGGATGACTTACATTTTGTGTTTACAGTTTGAATTGACATATTTAATTAAGCAAATGCAACTTTATTATGTTATTAAAATGAAAAAAGTGCTCGTTCCACTGAAATGTGAATCTCTAATACCTTTGCTTGAAATCTGATTAATCATATTTAGTGCAGAGCTTCCTTCTGGGGAAGCTGTTTTCTTATCAGCCCTCTTCTGATATTTTGTTAAAAAAATACACATACGTAGCTTTTGGATCTTTTTCCTTCTATTATAGGAACTGCTTTGGCAATATCTGCACCAAGGGCACCTGTAAGTCAAAAATTAAATCTTAGCTGACTTAAAATTACTTTAGGCCCTGAAAACCCTTTTATATGCCAAGATGGTTCCCATAGCAGACAGCCCTGTGTTGTTTGTTTTGTGTGAAAGTGAATGATAAAAGATCCATGAAATCGACACAGAAAGCCAGAACAGCAGAAAGAACTGAGGGCTCTCCATCATTGCGGCTTCTACCCTCTGCTGACTTGAGGAACAATGGAAGCTACACATCCAACTGCAGATCTAACACAGCTGTGCATTTCATTAGATGAAGAGCACTAGTGACACAAGTAAATAATTAACTTATTCTGGTCCGCTGACTGTGCTTATGAGACCAGTCATAGCTGACAGATTTTAATACAAGTTAACACAAAGAGACCATAATGAGCTTAGAAGTTAAAACAAAATATTTAGACAGAATTTGATGATCTCGAATCTCAAATTAGACAGATGATTTTT
Organism: Mandrillus leucophaeus; assembly: GCF_000951045.1. Classification (NCBI taxonomy): domain Eukaryota; kingdom Metazoa; phylum Chordata; class Mammalia; order Primates; family Cercopithecidae; genus Mandrillus; species Mandrillus leucophaeus. The sequence continues at coordinate 2,713,361 of NW_012101554.1, read as the reverse complement.
AAAAGTTTGTATTTTACTGAATTCATTAGGGGTAGAAAGAGAGTTCTCAATCTTAGAACCAGACTTTTCTTTTTCTAACAGTATTTCTCTGTTTCAGAATTATTCAAATCCTTAATCACAGCGGGAAGGTTTCTTTTCTTATTTTCAAATGAAAGATTAAAACTGTTTTCTCCAGGGACAGAGGCATAAAGTCCATTCCAATATTTAGAAGTCTTAAAAGTTATGGTCATTTTCCCTTAACACTGGTTTAAAATGTAAATGATATGCGGTGCGCTTCAGTGTGTTAACACTCCCCTGGATCCTTGAAAAGAGGACGGACTACAAATAAACCATATCTAATGGAAGCTGTTGTGAAACAATTACCAATTCATACCTTAAATGCTTACACAGCATTTCAGATTTTAAAATAAAATTTCATCCCCTGGCTCAAGCTGGTGTCTCAACCCCATTGTTTACAGCACAACCTCCTGGCAATAAAATGCAAATACACCAGTTTAACACGCTCAGGAACATTTAATGCACTCAGGAGGGCCAAATGGGAATTGGACCACAGACTATAGTATAGAACTTTTAACAAATGCAAATAGATAGTAAGAAAAAAAAAATAGAATCACAGAAAGTTAGAGCAGAAAGGAACTGCCGATACCCCAATCAACAAAATATTATTCCATCACCATCCATCTTAATGTCTAGTTGTAAAGGGAAGAAATTTAGGGAGTCTAAATCTGACTGCCCATCCACTCAGGAGAGGCACTTCTGACATCCACTGTCACAGCTCTCTGTATCACGCTGCAGACACTGCTGGCTCCTACACCAATTTGTTATTTCTATTTCCAAGGCTTCACAGAACAACACAGTAATCATTTAAGAATAGGTTTGCTCAGGAAAAGTCGAGTTAATCTCAGGAATCATTTGGTTGTCTTTAAAAATATTTCTTTTTTCTTTTCTTGGACAGGGTCTCACTCTCTTGCCCAGGCTAGAGTGCAGTGGGCAATCATGGCTCACTCAAGTGATCCTTCCACCTCAGCCTCCCTAGTAGCTGGGACTATCACATCCAGCTGTGTGCCACCATGTCCAGCTAATTTTTATTTTTATTTTTGTAGAGATGAGGTCTCACTATGTTGCCCAGGCTGGTCTCGAGTTCTTGGACTCAAGTTAAAGGGCTGGGAAGAGAGGCGTGAGCCACCATGTCTGGCTTAAAAAGTATTCCCAATTCTAAACAGCAACTGACTTATTCAAAAGTCATTTTTGGCCTTTAAAAAATACTGGTTTTAGTGTACTCTCTGTGTAATGGACTACCTTAACTCAAACAGGAAAAAAAGAAAAGTAAGAAAAGAAAAAATAGTAAGAAAAATTAATGCATTCTAGTAGCATATGAAGACAGGAAAGCAAATGGCAACTGCAGAAGACAACTGTAATGCCATCTCTAATTCAAGAGATGTTTTTGATGTGACTTCAATGTGTTGAGACCTGATTAGTAAATTGTTTCAATTTTGTTGATGGCCAGTTCTCATTTTAATATCACAGTCTGCTTTAATTTTTACATTTTTATTTAGCAAGTCTATCTTCTAAGTGGAATCACACTTGAATTAAATTTACCTCTCTGAGGTTAATATATATTATTACTCTTCCTTTTCTGATTGAGGAAAGAGAAAAAGAATCATTTCCCTCAATTGCTGGGGAAGTAGAGATTCAGGGCCTCAACTCCAGACAGGCGGAGGTAGCTTATGTCGAGTCATCTGAGTGAATATTGAAAACTTCATAAACATATTGTATACATTTATACAATTCAGCTTGCCACTTTCTAATGCTCTAAATGATGTGAAGCACATCTGGCAGAATGGTCTGCTGAAATAATCCCAATCAAAGTCTAAATTACCTCCTTTTACTTTCTGCAGATACTCAGCCGTTGGACAAGACTATTTATTCTGCACAGTTTTACACTCTTTACAATGAATGATGAAATGATGCTGTGGTTTTTCTCCATCAGTCACAGTGCAAGAAGAGAGCCGTGTTTAGTAAGGGATGAACACTCAACCAGTGCCCAGTATTAGTGAGCTTTATAAATGTGGGCGAAATGCCGTCTGTAAAGAATTCATCACCCCTTGGATTCTTAGACCTATGTAGAGCAGGCGATCGAGGAAATGGGTGACTTTAATTTGACTCAATGCTTTTCCACTGATGTGTTACCTTGGGGGTGCGGGGGAAGCACCACTTTCTGGTGAGCCTTAGTTGTTTGCTCTTCATAACGGGAATAATTAGCACCTATCTCATGAGGCAATTGTGTTAGAAGAACAGATGAGCTAATGTCTGAGAGGTACTTTAAGGTCCTTAGAGAAAGGCTGCATCTAAATACAAGGAATTATTATTATATAAGAAACCTAATTACTCTCAGCAGGAAGCAAACTAGCAAAGCAAAAGAGACCAACTTAATGAATAGAAGGAGCAGTTGCAGTTGCACTAACTTTGGCTGGAGAGGCAGAAAAGCAGATGACTCCTTCCTGGGTTGTGCAGGTCATTTAACATCATCAAGACACTGTCTCCTGATAACTTTCACGACACCTGGGGTTGCAGATATCTATTGGGGAATAGTTTACCGCTGATGAACATGGTGGTAAATGGGGCCAAAGAAGCAGTAGGAATGCTTTCAAGTTTGACTGTTCCTATTAAGAAATGGTTTGCTTTGAGTAAACTCATCTCAATGAGCCATTATACATTCAGAAACGAAATCTCTAAATCAAAATGTTAAGGCTAACACAGGTGGTTATTCCTTTCTTCCCCTCCCCTTTTCCAGCTATCGAATTAACCTCCTTTTATTTTTCACACCACCACCTTAAATAATCCCCAGAGGGAGGGCAGTAGACAAAAACTGTTGAATCATATTGGCTTTGTTCTGTTGTTGAATCATTTCCAGATCTATCACATCACTTGCCATATCCCGGTTGACATAATTTTAATTCGGCTCTTCCTTACATGTTAACAGATAAATAATGCATAAGAAAACTTGATTAGCTTTCTTATTAAAACATCACTCTAAATGAGAGGAGGCGCTAGAAGACAATACAGTTTTTACACGGCTTTCCCATGAGCAGTTGAATGGTTTGATGTGATAAATTTGCATAGTCTGAAGCGCACAAAGGGCTGATTAATTGAAACCCTTACAATGCTTTTGCAAGCAGCTATTGTAAAACAATAACCATAGGAACTTTACAAAATACACACGGCTGAATGTGTCAAGAGCTTAATAAAATGTGTTGAGGCTACACTATTTGGAAACAGAATTGGAGATTTTTATTCTGGGCCATAAAACACTAAATACCCTAATTTCAAAGGTTTAGTTGGATATTTACTGAAAGGTCAGAGGGTTACTGGCGAGCTACTGAAGACCAAAATTTGTTCCTAAAAAAGCCAATTCGATAAAGTCTTCTTATAATAAAGTATCTGTGTGGAAGAAGAAACCCTGATTTCTAACATTAAAGTAAGAGCTGCTGGAGTTTTGGTTTTGGACTGAAACTCTGATGGATCGTTTGGCATCATACACCTTATGATGGGGCTCATACTGTGAGCACTACCAGCCTCCTTCTCCCCTCCCACTTAGAAACTTCCATTCAAGCAGGATCAAGCAAAGTAGAGAGCCAAAGCTATCCAGACTGTTTAAAGCTGTGGACTTGCAGAGAGGATTTTAGACAGGCTCAAGTACTACATGAGTACAAGGTATTATTATTATTCTTACTTTAAATCGGGTTCTTTTCACTTTCTCAGTTTTAGAAAGCATAATACAGAAAAAAGGACTAACAAATGAAGGTCTAGCAAAATCAAACTTTTAAGCCAAACCTTGTTTAACAGATAAACTTTCTCCTTGGCTTTTCTGTCACACATGAATTACCATTTTCTTACTTCCCACAGCCTCTTTATATCTACTGTAAAAGGATTCTTTAACGTGTTGGAAACTCGGAGCAGGTTTTCTTTCCTTCTAAGAAACATTCAATCAAAATCTTAATAAATTAATTCAGCAGGTTATTGAATAACTTATTAGGGCAAAATGGAAGCAAGTGACCTTATAATGGAACTTTTTTTGTATAAGAGAGGGTCAAAGATGAATCTTCCAAACGATTTTATCCATATACGCATAATCCTTATCAATCACAGATAGGCAGACTAAATCATTAAGTGAAAAAACTATATTTTTATAAGACTAGACTTCTATTGTAAAACAAAAGTTGACTTCACTCCATTTAAACTAGTTGTCTGGTCCTTAAGGATTTAGGGAGCGTATGCCATTATCTCAGATTTGCAGTTATTAAAAAGCTTCTGTTTGCCAGGACAAACACTCTTGCTCAAATACAGTTTTTCCTCTTCTTAGGAGTACTGCTTGGTATTGCTGCCCGATGCTGTGATCCACAGGACCTTTGTTGGAGGTGCTAATCCTTTTTCACATGAGAGACTGAGAAATGTTCTTTCAGAAAGTGATATATTGCTTTTTTTTTTTTTTCCTCTCCACATCAAAGGAGTCCGCTTTTTCCTCCTTCATTGTGAATGGCAGCAAAAGAAGAGGAAATCTGGAAATATAATAATTTGGTATGCCTGAACACTGAAATGGAACTTAACTTGAGAATTCCTTGGGCTATCAGATAATTTTTGTTGAAGAATTTTTTTAAAAAGGAGTAGTCAATCTTCTAATAAATGCACTAATCACCAGAGAAAACAAGGTTCAACATAAAAATATTTGCCCTTGATGAGTTCCCTCTGTTAGAATTTACAACACAGTTGAAGAGGCTTACATATGTTATTTTGATTTTAATAGTCTAATTCCAAACATAATTTAAATCGGCATATGTGAATGTCTCTTCCTATCTTTAACTCTATCTATAAAAATGATTAGAATATACAGCGACACACAGAACATTCCACACCCATGTTCAGCTCTCTTTTCCCTTTGGAACATCATTATGCCTCAACCAGGTAAGTCATGACTTCACTCAAAAATACCTAGAAGTCTAGACCACTTGGGAAAGGAGCTTAAGACTTCAGGGTTTACATATTTCTCCCCAAATAAATTTAAAACAAAACTAAACTTTCCTGGTTTTGTAAATAAACAAACAACAAATTCACAACTTTGGTGTATAGAAGGTTATTACTAAATAATTTCATTTTGGACAGCATTTTGCATACTACTAAAGGATGAACGGCTCTAGAGATTCTTGATCAAAGGTCCAGCTCTTTTGGGGGGTGCTGACTCACTGTACATTTACTGATAAGATATATAACTGACCTCACAATGCCCAAAGGAAGGTTGTACTTCATTAAGATTCTTTGAAAGTCTCAGTAGAAGACTGTATTGAAATACCCTCATCGAAAAAGTACACTGTGAATGAATCCTGCCTGCCTCTGAGCCCACAGTAGTCTATGTTAATTGTGACGCCACCTTCTTTACAAAATATGGTTCCTCATTACTTGGTTCTCTGCTTAGTCCTCCTCCACTTTTGAGGTTACAGAACGTGATGCTGCTTATTGACTCTGTCACATCTGTAACTGATAAAACATTTTCACTTCTCCAGTGGGCCTTCTCTGACCAATTGCATTCAATCTTTGCTTATCATGCAGCACTGATGTTGATTCCCAGGTACTCAGAATTGACTCCCTTATTCCAGTTTAACCATGCATTCTGCCCCCTTCAGTCTTATCCATGAGCTCTGTGATCACATGCAGCACATAACTACCACTGTTCCGCTTCCTCTTTACGTTTGTTTCATTTAGCTACTAATTATCCTACCACCTTTGAAGTGATCAGGCTTGAGCAGGACAGATGCACAGGTTCTGTGAAACTAAACTTTCAAGTCTCCTTTAATTGTTAGAGAGGGTATCTGAAGAGACATTGGGCACAGAAATGTGATCTACACACAATTAATGTAAAAAAAAGAACGCCTAACGACAGCTTTGTTAAAGTAAACTCTTAAGAAAAGACAAAAATCAGACAATCTGCAGGGCCATGTTACTTTCTGAACACCCAGAACAATACATTTAATGCTGTAAATGGAGAGAGAAAAAGAATGTGCACAAAGGTATATTAAATCAAAATAATTTTAAAATTTTCTCATAGATAATATATATGCGTCAACTTGCAGGAGATGCTACAAAAGAAAAAACAGGATTTCCAAACAATTCTACATCTCAGGATTAAAAACTAAGTTCAACTAACCACTGCTTTTATTCTGGCATGTATCTGGACCAAAATGGAAACAAACAAACAAACAAACAAACAAATCTCTGCAGGAATCGTGGTGTGACACACATACCCTGAAAACTCAACACTTTGAAATTTTTATCAGCTCATTTCATGACAACTACAAATAGCATAGCTGATGTTGTGGACTACATTTTCTGTTTCGCTCACATTTTACTTGCCAATATCCAACTCCTTTAGGCCTGATGCAGTCCCCCTTTGGGCCCACACTAAGGGCTGGGTTATTGTGTGGCTCCTTACAGACACCTGCCATCTGTGCATCTGAAGGTTCCAAGTGCACTAACTGCAATCACTGTGGCCAAAACATTTTCTTCAAGTGCCCTCTTTTGTGGCTTTAACTATCACATCTAGCCAAATACATCGGGAGAACTGTCAAAGTTGAGGGCTCAAAAACTGACTTCCTTTTACAACTGTTTAAAATCCTGATAGATTTTGAATTTTATACAAGGCCACTAAAGCCTGACCAGAGGACCAGTTAAAGAAGGGAGTGGGGATAGTGTTTTACAATAAGCTGATTTTAGAAGGAAAGGGACACCAGAAAATACAGCTTTATTTTAGGAGTACATCTTAATATGGGGCCTTGGCAGGCATTTCTGTGACACGCTGTATGAGAGTAGTATTTATTCTGGATTTGTGGCAGCTGTAAAGCTGCTTATCCAGGAAGAATGGGAATTTTGAAAAGATGCCTATCTTAAGGAGGAGACAGAAAATAATACTAAGAAACAGTAGGATTCATCCTCAGGAAAGGTGGCGTCTTTCCAATGAGAAATCTCTGGGTATATGGCAATCTCAGGAGCAGAATAAGATATAAGAAGAGAAAAGAGCCACCTTTAACCAGATTTAACCAAATGGGCAATATGCTTGGAATCAAAACCCTGGATTCAAATGCAGGCTCTGCCAGGACTAAGCTGTAGGAGGCATGCTACTCACCTCCCTGAGCCTCAGTCTCCTTACTCTTTATAGTAGGAATAACAACACAAACTGGAACTGTACCAGTTAAAGGATGAAATATAGATAAAAGTGCTAACAAATGATCAATATGCCAAAAGTAAAATATTATAACTGTGGAGATAAACAGCATGCAAATGATTCCTCAATTTTTTCTCTAGCCCAAATCTCTCCCTGGAGCTCTAGACTCTATACCCAGTTGCCAACCTAATATCTTCACTTGGAGAAGACAGGCATTTCAACCTGAGGCCCAAACTCTCAACCTCTACCCTTGTCTAATGCCAAAAAACTATTCTTTACCCAACCGATCCCATCTTGGTAAACAGCATTATCAGTTGCTCAGGCCACAAACTTCATCCTCAAATCCTGTATTTTCCTCTCGCAACATCCATCCAAGCCATAAGCAAGTCCTGTTGGCTCTATCTCCAGGGTATGTCCAGAATCCAGTCACTTCTCTCTATTTTTCCACTGCTGCTGTCCTAGTCCAAGTCACCAGCCTTTCTTGCCTGGACCACTGCAATGGTCTCCCTGCCCCCTTCCTTGCCCCTTCCAATCCACTTGTCATATAGAATCCACAGTGAGCTCTAGAAGTTGTAAGTTAGATCTTGTCACTCCTTTGCTTACATTCATTGTTACGGTTTGTATGTACCCACCAAAACTCATGTTGAGATTTAATTGATACGGGGCCTTTAAGAGGTGGTTAGGTCATAAGGACTCCATTCCCATGAATGGATTAATGCCATTATTACAGATGTGGGTTAGTTATCTCAGGACTGGCTTTGTTATAAAAGTAAGCTCTCCTGCCTCTCTGCCTGTCTTCCACGGGATGATCTTCTCCAGATGCTAGTGCCATGCTCCTCGACTTCCAAGTCTTTAGAACCATAAGCCAAATAAACTTTTTTTCTTTATAAATTATCCAGTCAGTGGTATTTTGTCATAGCAGCAGAAAATGGACCAAGATACCCATCATCCAACAGTTCTGTTGGTTCCCAGCCTATCTGGAGTAAAGTCCAATCTCCTTTCTTTTAGCCAAAAGGCCCTACAGGATATGCCACCATCCTCCTCCTCTCACCCCACAAGTCTCATACTATGCTCCTTGTCAGGCATATATGCCTGACCAGACTGGCCTTTTTTCTCTTCCTTGAATATACCAAGCTCATTCGTGCCTCAGAACTCTTACCCTAATGGTTCTCTCTGCCTATAACTAAATCCTCCCAGACTTTTGCTTGGCTGGCTCCTTTGTATCCTTCATGTCTCAGCTCAATGTCACTTCCTCCAATAGGCTGTTCCTGATCATAATCTAAAGTACACACCCCAACCACTAAACCATCCATTCTTTTACATCATTCTTCATATATGGCACTTATCATTACCTTAAATTATCCTGTTTATATTTTTCTTTACACATTTTTTTTTCTTGAAATGGAGTCTTGCTATACTGCCCAGGCTGGTCTCAAACTCCTGGGCTCAAGTGATCCTCCTGCCTCAGCCTTCTAAGTAGTTGGGGTTTATATTTTTGTTTACTTCTTTTCTGTCTGTTTTCTCCCCCAGGAGGACACAAACCCTGGGAGAACGGAGATCCCATCAGTCTTGTTTACCTCTGTATTTTCAGTATCTAGAACAGTGCTTGGCACACAGTGAAAGCTCAATAAATGGATGAATTAATCAACAATATAAGCACTTGAGATGATTTTCCATCATCGCATCATCTCAAGTCAATGAGACACAAATGCTTTGTGATTGGTGCCATCATTTACCAGGATTAAAACCACAGTCCCTGTGGTTTTTCTTCTTTATGCTGTCTTTATTTCAGTCAAGTCCATTGATTTGCTCTTCTCTGCTGTCCCCTGTTTCTCTTTCACATCTTTATCAAAGCCCTCTAAGCCTGAACCCCATCTAGTATCTGAAGGCTTCTTTTGCAAGCAGCCTGCAAAAGAAGACCCAAGACAGACCTGCCCGAAGCTCACCTTTACGGCCTGCTGCCTGTGCATCAGGCACTGCGTTCCCTGCTTTTACACATTAGTATCAAGGAGGCCAAGGCATAAAGGGACAAAATAGCTCACCTAGTTAGAATTCAAGACCTTTCTCTCTCTGCTATACTTTCCCTCAATCCAAGGGCTTTCTTTAAATACTGAACAGAGGGTGGTTGTGATGAAAAGGCAATGTGTTCATTCACTATGGCCCACAAGACAAGGCAGGACTAAGTGCAGTAACTTACAGACTCTTGAGCACTCTTACTAACTCTTGAGCACTTCTGACTCAGGAAAACCATCAGAACAGTGCTACTACAGAAGAGCCTGCCTCAGAAAATAGCAAGGGCCTCCCTTCACAGGCCACAATGAACATGGAAAACCATCTGCCAAAGATAATCTAAAAAGAACTCTTATACTAGAAGATGGATTTAGACTGGACTTCTAAAAGGACTTTTCAAACTCTAAGATTCTATTCCTATCTATACTAAACTCTAAACCTCTATATTTTTAGTGGTTTCTCCCATATAATTTAGCATGTAACTATGTAATCCTTCATATTGATCTTTTTGCTTCAGGTGTCAGTCAACTCCTCATGGGCATTAGTCAAGGGATTCATTTCCTTTCTATCCCCTAAAGTGCCCCACACAGTTTTGAGCCCACAACAGTGACTTAAATATGACCGAATAGGTTTCCCTGGGGCTGTCAAGGCAGGTTCTCATTTGTGCCCGGGGTGGACGTGGGAGGGCATGTATACAGTTGACCCTTGAATAACACAGGTCTTAACTGTGTAGGTCCACTTATATGGGGATTTTTCTTCAATGAAATGTGAATAGAAAATACAGCATTTGTGGAAGGTGAGCCCTTCTACACAGAGAGACAACTCTTCATATATTTGGGTTCCACAGGTCCAACTGTGGGACTTGAATATGCGCAGGGGTCCTGGAACCAATTCCCAGCATATACTGAGGGATGACTATATTTAGTTATTATGGTTGAAGAAGCTTTAGTGGGCCTGTGTGATCAGTTAGGGTTGGGAAGCTATGAGTCTCAGGTGTTGAAACTCCTGGTGCCAGTTTAGATAAAAATGAGGCATCTCATTTCTGGTACTTACTAGGAAGAATAAATTACACTTATTCTGGGAGTAATGAGTTTGGCTTGTTATGTCAGTACAATTTCCAACAAGACCAATGAATATGTAAAATCCTTTATTTAATAAAGGATTCCTCAAACATCATAAGTGGATACCATGTTATATGCGAAGTGCTATGCTGGGTGCTTTGGGGTTAAGTAAATCAGCAGGGCATGTTTCCTAATCTCAATGAACCTAAAATATACTTACCTAAGTGATATGGTTTAGATTTGTGTCCCCACCCAAATCTCGTGTCAAATCCCCAGTGTTGGAGGAGGGACCTGGTGGGAGGAGATTGGATCGTGGGGTGGATTTCCCGCTTGCTGTTCTCGTGATCGTGAGTGAGTTCTCACGGGAACTGGTTGTTTGAAAGTGTGTAGCACCTCCCCCTTCTCTCTTCCTCCTGCTCTGGCCGTGTAAGATGTGCCTGCTTCCCCGTCACTTTCTGTCATGATTATAACTTTCCCGAGGCCTCTCCAGCCATGCTTCCTGTACAGCCTGCAGAGTTGTGAGCCAGTTAAACCTCTTTTCTTTATGAATTATCCAGTCTGAGGTATTTCTTTATAGTAGTGTGAAAATGGAATAATACACTAAGTTAGCCAAGAAGGTATTCTGGATATTTAACAACATATACAATTATTTTAACAAAACTATTGGTATCTTTGAATCTTTAGAATTTTATTAATAAAATTTCAAAAAATAGACTTTTGCTACTGTCATACCTCTGGCTTCAGATGGGTGACATTCAAGAAGAGGATCAAAGTTGTAGACCTTAGTTACAACAATGATCCAGAAAAAAGATAAGTTATTTTCAGATAAGAGCTGACAAACTATGATTAATGCTTCTCTCATGATTGTTAGCATTTATGTCATAATTCTCAGGGTGTGAGCTTTAAACATTTTAAAATTAATTTTCAATCTAGAAATGATTAAAGTAGACAAAAAAAAAAAAAAAAAAAAAAAAAAAAAAAAACCCGAAGAAGTCTTAGAGGCAAGGCTCTGGTCAGGAAACAAAAGGTTAGTGCTCTGAAAATCCTTCTCATCTTTTACTAAAATAATTTTCAGTTCTATAAGTTGCACTGAAAAAAATCAAGCATACTCACTAAACATTTTTGTGTTGAATATTCTCAAATGATAAACAGATTTCTAGTTAAACATGACAGATGAAACACGTGTTTATCAACACTGCTTCTCTAAACCTCACTGAGTTTTAAAAACTTAAGGTGTAAACCTACGTGTAAGGAGAAAGAACAAGCACAGTGTTATCAAGTGGGCATGAGATAATTTTACAACTTTGAAGGCTGATAAAGAGAGGAGAGAAAAGTAACAGAAGAGTAATCCTAAGTCCCTGCAGATGAGGTGTGAAGAGGCGAGCTGATGCGGCCTTTGGGTGTGCCACCTCCACTCACCCACCCGATTCCTGGGAAGGCTCAGAAGACAGAGACACGAAGTACTAGTATTGCAAAAGGCAGTGTGAGGTGCGAAGCTGAAAGCAAGAGGACTGAGTCAAAGCCGACCAACCCATCAGCAATTCCAGGAGGCTCTACTTTCAAAATGTGTCCAGACTCTGATCCTTTCTCACCAATTCCTCATCGTTATGCTTTTCCAGCCCACCTCCAACTCTCACGTAGCTTTTGAACTGGCACCACTGCAGTTTCTTTGAACACAGCAGCCAGTGTCAGTCAGATTATCTCTCACCAGCTCAAACCCCTTCTCCAGTGGCTTCCCTCTCCCTCAGAATAAAAGCCAAAGTTCCTGCTGTGACCTATGAGCCTCATGGCTGCCTCCTCACCTCTCACTCTGCTCCAGCCATAGGGCCTCCTTGCTGGTCTTCTATTAGGTGAGCTACAGCCGCAAAGCCTTCACCTCAAATGCTTCAGCCAGAGAGGGCTCACCCCCTTACTTCTCTCAGGTCTTTACTCAATGCCATCTTTTCAACATGGTGTTGTTCCCCAACCACTCTGCCTAAACATTGAATCACTAACCACATGCCCTCCCCCAACATGATTCCCATCCCCCTTCCCAGCTTTCAATCTTTTCTTATCTCATGACACATCATTCCCTCAGCACTTACTATTTTCCTTCTTGCCCACAAGAACACAAGCTCCGCAAGGGTTGGAACTTTAATCTATTTTGTTTACTGCCTGTCACCAGAGCCTAGAATATAGAATAGTACCAGACTTAATAAATATTTGTATAGATAAATGTCTATATAAGAAATTGTCAGTTCTCTGTATTCCCTAGCCCATACAGCCAGGAAACCACACTTCTCCCCCAACTCTTACTTGAGTAACCACTACTTGAGTACTTGATCTGAGACCCAAGGGTAGCAAGTACAGCAGAGGGTGGACTGGTCAAAAGCTTGATACAGAGGAATTAAAAGTCTATGCACTGAAGAGTAAGCTCCAGTCCCTGCCCCTGCCTGACTCCTGGAGGTCAGCTGACAGACTTAAGCACTGTCCCCACCCTCATTCCAGCTCCAACCTTCAGGCAGGAGTTACAAAGATCCTAGTATGTTGAAACTAAATGGCACCAACAATAAAGAGGTTCACTACCTGACCACCCTACAATGATATTCACTAGTCAACAAGTTCTATCCACATAGAACTTTCAAATGCTTTCTAGGGTTCAGGGGTATTCCAGGTATTAGAGGAAAGCCTCCAATAACAACAAATCAGACACTAAAACAAATAGGAGAGGAAAATCCTATCGAAAGATAGAAACGGCCAGGCACAGTGGCTCATGCCTGTAATCTCACAACTGTAATCTCAAGGTTCAAATGCCACTTTGGGAAGCTGAGGCAGGTGGATCGCTTGAGCCTAGGAGTTCGATACCGGCCTGGGTAATATGGCAATACCCAGTCTCTATAAATAAAAAACAAAAAGCAAAAAAAAAAAAAAAAAAAAAAAAAAAAAAAACCCAAAAATTAGCCAGGCATGGTGGTGCACGCCTGTAGTCCAGCTACTCTGGAGGCTGAGACGGAAGGATCGCTTGAGCCCAGGAGGTTGAGGATGCAGTGAGCTGTGGTCATGCCACTGCACTCCATCCTGGGTGACAGAGCAGAGCAAGATACTGAGAAAGAAAGAAAGAAAGAAAAAGAAAGAGTGAGAGAGAGAAAGAAAAAAGGAAAGAAAGAAAATTAGAAACAGAAGAAAACTAAAAAGAAAAACCAAAAAACTAAAATTCAGAGACAACTAAAATTACATATTTCTTGCTATAAGAATATAAATTAACTTTAAACATTTAATTAGAAATTTAAAATACGATAGGTTTAAAAAATCTGAAAAATAACATTGATCAAATCTAAAAAGAAAAACAAGAAGAGGGCAAAAAGATAAGAAAACTAGAGCATCAATCTGAAAGTTCCAATATTTGACCACTAAGAAAACCAGAAAGGGTATGGGGAAAATGAGGAAGAGGAAATTATTAACTAAATAAATAGAAGAAAATGTCCTAGAACTGAAGGAACGTAAACCTCCAGAATGCGAGGGTGTCCAATTTCCCAGCACAAGGAATGAAAAAAGGGCCTATGAATTTTCAGAATTTCAAGAAGGGAAGAAGATAGTAAAAGCTTCCAGAGAGAAAGGAATAAAGTAGGAGGGAGGTAAGCAGGGAAAAAGAGAAACAGGGCACAAAGAAACCAGGAAGAAGAGTGACATTACAATTTACATGGAATCTAGATGATGATGTGGCAAGACAACCAAAATCCTTAGGGAAAACAATTTTCAACCTAGAATTTTATACCTAACCAAAGTTGGGTCAGGAGGAGAGACAAGGACTGATGGTTTTTTTTTGTACAAAGAACCCCTTCTTGTTCTGTTTGACCTTTTAAAATAATGTGCATTTATTATTTAATAATAAAATTATACTTAAGAGTAATAAAAACTATGTCCAGTTATGAGTCCCATGTCAATCCTTCTATTACTCTGTTAAAGTTTACACTACCTACTTTTTGTTTGTTTGCTTGTTTTTTCCCCAATCTTTAACATAAATTTGATGAAGCTGTAAGAGAAGGGACTATCAAGGGAATCTAGGCTAATCAGAAGGTTTTTACCCTTGGATTAAAAGCCATCTGGAAAAAAAAAAAGGAGCAAGACAAACTCCTCACTACAAGGGAAAGGTCAGCTAGACCCAGGAGGACTCCTTCAGTTTTGTAAAGAGACATACAAGTCAAAGCTCCCCTAAGATTGAACAGCTCTCTAAAATCTGCTGTTTCAGATCACTGCAAATTAGAAAGCATGCCTGTTAATGAACATTATACCAATCATATTAACAGTCTGAAAAAATGCTATAGCACAAAGACCTTCCTGACATTTTACCTAGATGTCTGTATTTTCAGAAGCTTATGAATTAGGTGTGTTGTTTTCACTTTTAAAAGCACTGCTTTGGCCGGGTACGGTAGCTCACATCTGTAATCCCAGCACTTTGGGAGGCTGAGGTGGATGGATTGCCTGAGCTGAGGAATTTGGGACCAGCCTGGGCAATATGGTGAAACTCCATCTCTATTAAAAATACTAAAAATTAGCCAGCCTGTAGTCCCAGCTAATGGGGGATGCTGAGGCAGAAGAATCACTTGAACCCGGGAGGTGGAAGTTGCAGTGAGCTGAGATTGAGCCACTGCACTCCAGCCTGGGTGATAGTGAGACTCTGTCTCAAAAAAAAAAAAAAAAAAAAGCACTGCTTTGTCTATACACATACACGTACTCACACATAGCAGACAGATTAAAACCTGAATAAAATCAATCCATCAACAGTAGAGAATCTACCCCCATCACTTCCCTACCTCCAATTTATTAATTCATTCACTCATTCATTCATATACATTGTGAACTCACCTATTATCTACTATCTATTAAGTGTCATGTATGAGAAAGGCCTTATTGGGCTTTACGGAGAATACAAGGACATGGTCTCTGTCTTCAAGAAGTTTAGTGCAGACTGGTTGTATCCAAGATGGCCAAATAGGAACAGCTCCAGTCTACACCTCCCAGTGAGACCAACACAGAAGATGGGCGATTTCTGCATTTCCAACTGAGGTACCTGGTTCATCTCACTGGGACTTGCTGGACAGTGGGTACAGCCCATGGAGGGTAAGCTGAAGCAGGGCGGGGTGTCACCTCACCCAGGAAGCGCAAGGGGTCAGGGGGTTTCCCTTTCCTAGCCAAGGGAAGCCATGAGGAACTGTACCTGGAGAAGCGGTATACTCCTGCCCAAATACTGCGCTTTCCCCATGGTCTTCGCAGCCAGCAGATCAGGAGAT
This sequence comes from Mandrillus leucophaeus, assembly GCF_000951045.1. NCBI lineage: Eukaryota > Metazoa > Chordata > Mammalia > Primates > Cercopithecidae > Mandrillus > Mandrillus leucophaeus. The sequence continues at coordinate 2,697,807 of NW_012101554.1, read as the reverse complement.
CCCCTCCCATGCCTGGCTTGGCAGGTCCCATGCCCATGAAGCCTTGCTCACTGCTAGTGCAGCAGTCTGAGATTGATCTGGGACTGTGGAGCGAGGAGTGGGGAGGGTCATCCACAATAGCTGAGGCTTGAGGAGGCAGTTCTACGCTCACAGTGTAAACAAAGCGGCAGGGAAGCTCAAACTGGGTGGAGCCCACCGCAGCTCAGCAAGGCCTACTGCCTTTCTAGATTCCACCTCTGAGGGCAAGGCACATCTGAACAAAAGGCAGCAGACAGCTTCTCCAGACTTAAACATCACTGCCTGACAACTTTGAAGAGAGCAGCGGTTCTCCCAGCATGGTGTTTGAGCTCCGATAACGGACAGACTGCCTTCTCAAGTAGGTCCCTCAGCCCCGTGTAGCCTGACTGGGAGATATCTCCCAGGAGGGGCTGACAGACACCTCATACAGGCAGGTGCCCCACTGGGACGAAGCCTCCAGAGGAAGGATCAGGCAGCAATATTTGCTGTTCTGCAGCCTCCACTGGTGATACCCAGGTAAACAGGGTCTGGAGTGGACCTCCAGCATACTCCAACAGACCTGCAGCTGAGGGACCTGACTGTTAGAGAGAAAACTAACAAACAGAAAGGAATAGCATCAACATCAACAAAAAGGATATCCAGACCAAAACCCCATCCATAGGTCACCAACATCAAAGACTGAAGGTAGATAAAACCATAAAGATGGGGAGAAACCATAGCAGAAAGGCTGAAAATTCCAAAAACTAGAACACCTCTTCTCCTCCAAAGGAACACAACTCCTCATCAGCAAGGGAACAAAGCTGGATGGAGAATGAGTTTGACGAGTTGACAGAAGTAGGCTTCAGAAGGTCGGTAATAAGAAACTTCTCCAAGCTAAAGGAGCATGTTCTAACCCATCACAAAGAAGCTAAAAACCTGAAAAAAGATTAGACAAATGGCTAACTAGAACAATCAGTGTACAGAAGAGCTTAAATGACTTGATGGAGCTGAAAACCACAGTACGAGAACTTCGTGACTCATGCACAAGCTTCAATAGCCAATTCGATCAAGCAGAAGAAAGGATATCAGTGACTGAAGATCAAATTAATAAAATAAAGCAAGAAGACAAGATTAGAGAAAAATGAGTGACAAGAAACGAACAAAGCCTCCAAGAAATATGGGACTATGTGAAAAGACCAAATCTACGTTTGATTGGTGTATCTGAAAGTGATGGGGAGAATGGAACCAAGTTAGAAAACACTCTTCAGGATATTATCCAGGAGAACTTCCCCAACCTAGCAAGGCAGGCCAACATTCAA